>NW_006206250.1:408066-429579 GCF_000334495.1 Tupaia belangeri chinensis | reverse complement strand
AAAAAAAAAAAAAAAAAAAAAAAGACCTAGAGCTATGGCAATGAATCACCTGAGTTTTTATTACGCCAGGGAACAGTCACAGATTTCTGATAATAGTTCTATGCTGGAGTGTAAAAAATGCATATTTTTGACAATTCCTCAGGTGATTCTCATGTAGTTAGTCTATGAGCCAACTGGAGCAAGAGTAGATATGAGTAAAATGGCAAATTTTAATTTCCCATTACTAATAGTATTGTTTTTAATATTAGCAAAAGTACCTGTCTGGCAAAATGCCTTTATAGATGAACAGAAGCATTGAACCAGTTGAGCAAATTTAGATCTTTTCTTGAGTGTAGACTAGGGCATATTTACTAAAATAATTATGATGCCTATACTACCACATTAATGGTTCAAACCAATGAAATAGCTATAATTGAATCTGAAAATTGTGATGGCTGGATTGAACTGAATACAAATTGAAAATGTTTTAAATTGCTTGAGGGCTTAATAGTTTTGCATCTTGTATTCATAACTCTATGCACAATTATTATACATAAGGAGAACCGAGCTTCCTCATTTTTCCATTATGACATAGCATAAAATGAAACTTTCTTAGATTTGATTAGCAAAAAGTGTCTCCCCCTGGATTCTATAAAATATTTATAATGTTAAACTGTGATTTACTTTATGTTATAGGGATTGTGACAATTGGAGAGGAAAAGAAAATTTGCACTGTGTCTGAGAATTTCTTGAGGATGTGTGAATCTACTGAGGTGAGTGTTCTTACAGCCTTCAATTTTTTCAGAATGCTAGCATTCACTTGGTTATGTGAACAATATATTATAACTAAATCTCTATTGAGTTTTGCCTTTCTTCTTTCAGAGGTAATTTCATTGGTCATGATGTTATCCAGGGGAAAATATTAATGAGATGCTCTGTGTATTGCAACAAAAAGCATAAATGTTTCATAACTTCTAGAAATTCTCATTTTAATGAAAGTTAAAAATTATGAAGTTATAGTCAAAGAGATAGCATAGTGTCAGCCACATGTCCTAGTGATTAATGGAGCTGGATCCACGTAGCTGACCACTGTTCAAATCTCAGCCATAACCTTAACCCTAACCTAAATCACATGTGTGTGCATGTCCAAAATCTGGACAAGGTAGAGAAATGTAAAAGGGTTTGTGGTATGACCACACCGCATTGGGGAGTGCTTTCTCCCTTTCTCTCTGAGTGTATACACCACTGGTAATTTAAGAAAAACAAACAAATAACAATAAAAAACACAAGTCAATAAAGAGGCAGCATAGTCATATTGTTATGATATTACTGAAAACTGTCACTATGAATCACAATTTCATCCTTACAATAAAATTATGTAAAAATTGATGCGATTGGAAGGATTTAAATGCCTTGCAGGAGAAAAGATGTAATAGTGTGTTTTGACTGGGTAAGTGATTTATCACAGGCCCACTTTTGTTAGAGATGCACTAAGTCCTGTTGATGAGACAACTGTTCTGATCTTTCATCGGCTTGTAACTCTTGGATGTTTTGGTTCTCATTGCAGCTGAACATGACCTTCCACTTGTTTATTGTGGCACTTGCTGGAGCTGGGGCAGCAGTTATTGCTATGGTAAGACCTCAAACCTCTGATGCTTGGTTTTCCCATTTGAATTACAAAGGTATTTGCCTGTTGAGGTGATAACTTATCTCTAATGTCTGAAGTCCATATGAAATACATTTATTTTACAGGTTGAAAAGAAGGGTATGGAGAACAATGGGCAAATAAATAAGTTAAAAACAAAGTTTAACCTCAAGAGATATTATTATTACAATAGATACAATATTTGGTAATCAGTTTAAAATCCTCAATAATATAACACTAACAAAATAAGTAATTCATTAAAATGTTAGATAGTAGATTATTATTCATACAATAATTATTTCTGTAGCATATGTATACATAGCAGAGGAACAGTCTAAGTAAACTAAACAATCCCTTAATTTACATTCTTCTTTTTTTCCTTTTTAACTAAAAACATTTAAAAATCGTATTGAGTTACCTATGGAGAAAGGATTAATTTATTTTCTTGAGATAAAGCTCAATAGTTTTGAGTTACAGTTTTACAAATATTAAAAAAAGTCTTTAATATTCTCTTTCAACTCATCTGTCTTTTACTGAGTTTGAAAGTCTGGTTGTGTGATAGATCCCTGCTCTTCGTTTGTAACTCACCATGAATTCTACTTTGCTTTTTGGAATGCTTAAATAACTACAATGAACAAGTACTCTGAGCAGTAGTAATAGCTTTCACAGTAAAAAATCTTTAGTCCTTACTTTTGTATACTGCAAGATAAGTGTATAAAATTCTTATAAGGTTCTTAGTAACCTTATAACTTTCTAGCCAATTCAATATTTAAAAACAAATGAATTTGCATTTGTTTCATACTTTTTCTTATGGTGCCAATATATTGTGTAATGTTTGGTAAAGAAACACTCTCTAAAAAATAAGAATATTTTTATCTTGTCAAAGACTAAAAGTAGGAATGCTGATGTGCTAATGAGCCATATTAAATTAGTTCCTTTTAGTGACACTTTTGTATTAAAACCTGATTGCATTTCATTAAAAATGATTTTATAAATGTCCAACAAAACTACGTCAATGCTAAATAAATTTTCAGATGTTTTGTTGAACATTGGTCAACATTTTAGTTATAGTGACTACAAACCTCAATATAGAAGTTTTGCTTCAGAATGTGAGATGCTTAACAAGATCATGATGACTGATGAATCTATGGATCAAAATGGAATAGTAATCAAAGGCCTTATACTCTTCACCTAATGCTAAATGTACCCTGGGGACATATCAACATGCCCTGACCAATGATGCACCAAACACTCAGTCTCAAGAAGCACACAGTCTGTGAGATCAGAGGAGAAATGCGCATTAGTGTTAATGCTCACATTCTCCCACAGTAGATCGATTTTAGTGACGTGTGTGTATAATCAATAGAAATCTGAGTCTTTTGAAAAAATATAATACAGCATGTTTGTATTTTCTATATACATGTCAATTCTGTCTAAAAATTCATGCCTCTCTGTATATATTAGTGAAAAATGCCCATTTAAACACATGCTATTTGAATGTTCACCAAAAAAAAAAAAATGCTTACTATGAAAAAAAAAACTGGAAGGTTTTAAGATAATAAAAATTTGTTATGTATTTCTTCAAGAACTTATGCTTTACCTATATTTAGATACAAAGTCAGACATAAATTTTATTTCAAACAGGAAGAATTTAGAAGACTATTTTCTGAAAGTACTAAGCATCCTTTTGGGGTTCTTTTCTCTCTGAATAGAGTCATCATGACCTCATTCAATGCTCCCAATATAGCTACCATCATTATTTACATATTATTGAGTCATCGGAAAAGTCATGATGCATTTTTGCATAGAAACATACATTATGACTTTCCCCGAATATTTATTTAAAAATTAAGATGAATTCTACTCTACTAAAATACCTAAAACACCACTGTTAACTTAAGGCAATATTATTGAAATTTGTCTTAAAATTAGTAAGTGTTTGCTACATTATTTTATAGAGATATTAGAAAGTCCTACATGCTGACAAAACTGGTCAACTTGACATTGCATCAGATTTCAGGAATCAGATGTTCAACTTGTAATGGACAGTAACAACCCTGGAAACTTCTTTCCCCTGAAAACCAGATAAGACCCATGGGGAGATGTTTTGTTGAACATTGGTCAACATTTTAGTTATAGTGACTACAAACCTCAATATAGAAGTTTTGCTTCAGAATGTGAGATGCTTAACAAGATCATGATGACTGATGAATCTATGGATCAAAATGGAATAGTAATCAAAGGCCTTATACTCTTCACCTAATGCTAAATGTACCCTGGGGACATATCAACATGCCCTGACCAATGATGCACCAAACACTCAGTCTCAAGAAGCACACAGTCTGTGAGATCAGAGGAGAAATGCGCATTAGTGTTAATGCTCACATTCTCCCACAGTAGATCGATTTTAGTGACGTGTGTGTATAATCAATAGAAATCTGAGTCTTTTGAAAAAATATAATACAGCATGTTTGTATTTTCTATATACATGTCAATTCTGTCTAAAAATTCATGCCTCTCTGTATATATTAGTGAAAAATGCCCATTTAAACACATGCTATTTGAATGTTCACCAAAAAAAAAAAATGCTTACTATGAAAAAAAAAACTGGAAGGTTTTAAGATAATAAAAATTTGTTATGTATTTCTTCAAGAACTTATGCTTTACCTATATTTAGATACAAAGTCAGACATAAATTTTATTTCAAACAGGAAGAATTTAGAAGACTATTTTCTGAAAGTACTAAGCATCCTTTTGGGGTTCTTTTCTCTCTGAATAGAGTCATCATGACCTCATTCAATGCTCCCAATATAGCTACCATCATTATTTACATATTATTGAGTCATCGGAAAAGTCATGATGCATTTTTGCATAGAAACATACATTATGACTTTCCCCGAATATTTATTTAAAAATTAAGATGAATTCTACTCTACTAAAATACCTAAAACACCACTGTTAACTTAAGGCAATATTATTGAAATTTGTCTTAAAATTAGTAAGTGTTTGCTACATTATTTTATAGAGATATTAGAAAGTCCTACATGCTGACAAAACTGGTCAACTTAACATTGCATCAGATTTCAGGAATCAGATGTTCAACTTGTAATGGACAGTAACAACCCTGGAAACTTCTTTCCCCTGAAAACCAGATAAGACCCATGGGGAGGCACCAGTTCCTGAGCTACAGTGATCCTGAATTTCTTCAGTATTTTAATAATACATTGTTAATAATAATTTAGGAGCCATATTTTCTCAGATATTAAAAGAAAAGTTTTTGAACATATAGAAATGTATTTACACACTTGGGAAATGTTGAAGGTACCTGCTACTTACTAAGCACTCTCCACAGCACTTGACATTTTAATAATACTATATAAGTTATGTGTGTAAGCCTTATTTGATCCACATATACAATACTAGGTTTTCATGATGTAAATGCCATAGTATACAAGATTATAAAACACATCCCTGCATTTGAGTGGCTTACAAATTCCATTAAGTAATCTGCAAAAGTTCAGAGAAAAAGAAAAATAGTCTGAAAATGGTTTATCTTTTTTCTACATCCTTATGTCATGTGTTTTGTTTTGTTTTGTTTTGGAGAGGTTTTCACTATAGAGTGCATGTACTCACCAGAAAGACAGACAGAGAAAGACAGAATGCAAGAAATCACCCCCCCAGGAGGGGTGGCCACACAGCAATCCTTTCTCCTCCATTCTCCTCTATGGATCTTGGGTATGCACACACACGCGCCCAGCGTGAGTTTAATCTACCTGATGTGGGATTAAAACCACAGTCGACTATATGGGAGTCCATCTATGTAGCTATTAGACTATCTGCTGGTCCCAGAGCTTACTTTTTGAACTAGGCACTGTTTTAGTTATGAGTATGTAAAGTCTATATGGCACAATAGTTTCATGTAGTTTGGAATCTAAAGAAAACTGTAAAATTCATTGATTGGAAAATTAATTGGAACATTACATCCACAGGTTTATCTGGGAGTTTCCATTATTTCTCTTTACATTACACAGTGGGGGGCAATATATCTTCCAATTAATTCAAGTTAATTAAACACAAGCTGTATATGAGAATATTTCCGATTATAAGCTGTAAAACACAGAGACATGAACATTTAATGTAATCTTTTGGATTGGCTAAATGAGGACAGAATGGGGAGGAAACATCAGATAAAGATTTGGTATCTGTCTTAGATTACTTTAGAACTGAAAAATCAGAAGAGATACTAAAAGAAAGGATGCTGAGACTATAGTAGCACACAGTGGAGTGAGGAATGCATTTTATTACCAAAGAAATTTTGGTTTCATTTTATATGTGAACATTTCCATAACTTGAATATGTTTTCTGATAGTGAAGTGTAACTAAGAGAGTGTGCACACATCCAGTAGAAACTGTTTTTGTCTTTGATTTAGGTCCACTATCTCATGGTTCTGTCTGCCAACTGGGCCTATGTGAAAGATGCCTGCAGGATGCAGAAGTATGAGGACATCAAGTCAAAGGAGGAGCAAGAGCTTCATGACATCCATTCTACTCGCTCTAAAGAGCGACTCAACGCGTACACATAAATAAATCTTACTGTCCTTTTTACCATTTGAATGCATTGGTGTTTAACTAAGGGCCATCCAACCATCCAACCTTTGAAAATCAAAATGAAAGTGCTTCTCATCAATGATATGTAGGGTGACTTATGAATCACCTGAATACAATTCTTTGTTGTTTAGCACTTAATTTCCTAATTTGTTAAAATTGGTGTAATCAGCTCTCTTCTACAAGCTCCTATCCAGCCTTTTGTCTTTTTTTTCCCCTCAAACGCATTTAATAGTTCTACAAGATCAAAGATACTAACATTGTCAAATGCAAAGATTTGTTTGATTTTTTTAACCACTTCCCATGTGTTATACATAACACCTTTTGCATTATTTCTTATGTTTTGAAAAGAAAGTAGCTTTTTTATACTTTTTAGTTTTGATTTCGGTAACTAGTTTAACTACAGGTAACCTTCAAAGGGACCATTGTACATTATGAACAGACAGAGATGACATCATGATGACTCTTCTGGAAATATGGAAATCTTGTCTGAAGATCAGCGGCCACATTACGATAGGCCCTGGTTAATGTTTTCATCAATCTAAGGTGCAATTTCTAAATTTGTAAGAGTAGGTTTAAAAAAAAGTGCTTCTTATATTTGTTAACATTGTATTTTTCTTGATGTACTTAAAAAGGTATTTCTCTCTGATTACTCATGTTTATGTTGTGAGCATGTAGAAACAGTAATGCTAATGCATGGCTAGTTGCCTTTTTAAGATTGTGACACCAGGCTTACCTTTTAAAGTTTAGTATAGAGACAATTTTAATGGAAATAACTAATGTGGTCTATTGGAGAATATCTTTGTGATTTAAGCAGTGGCTGGATTGGAACTTTTAATATGCTAATGTGGAAAATTAATTACCTTTATGAAGGTGGTATATTAAAGATAAGCACACTAACCCCTCAGAAGTTGTTTTACCTACCTTAAAAGTTTTAATGGATTGCACCTCTGTAAACTATTCCTAAAATGTGTATGATATATTTGAAAAGGCTTCCATTAATATAATAGCTTTGCTTGCAGCCTTCCAATCTATGTTGGTTTACCTGTAGTGTTTTCTAAAGTGTGGTCCAAGGCCACTATAGAATGTACTGTTTGGAAGTGTAGTGGTATATTTGTGTTTTTATTTCAAGTAAGTCATTTTAACCGAATGTTTATTCATATTCATTTATAAGAAGTACCTGTATCAGAGGAATAAAAAAAAAAAAACAACAATCAGTATTATTGGACCAAATTTGGTGTTTGTTTTAACCTTGACTCTCTTCTTTTGATTATTTCTAATGCTACAAGAATGCTGTAAAGTGTCTTTTAAAAATGATGTAGCCTGACAAGACATTTTTATCAGTGTATAAAACTAGGTAGTATTGTGCACTGATTTGACCATTGTGAAATCCTTCCTCAGTGTAAGTGCATTTCTAATAAAATTTATTGAGTAAAACAATCTTTGTACAATGACTAGTCATGCATCATCAGTAATTTTACAAGTTCTTGTAGTAGGTAGGGGGGTATTACTAGGGTTATCTGTGGCATGATTATGCATTCTGTAGTATTATTTAATTAATTCGGGGGTTCGTTTTGCTTCTTTTTTTACACTTAGATTATCTTACTGGTTCAACATTTTTCTGAAATATGCAGTATTACAGATATTCAGCAAAAGTATTAATGGGCTTCTTTAAATTCTATACTATAGTGTTTCAGTTCTGTGTCTTAACAGTTTGTGATGATTTTTAAAATTGTCTTTTAAACTTATGTAATGATGTTGACACTTTTGGCTTTTATTTCTGGTATTAGAGTTTGTATTTTCACAGAGTGCTTTGTAGCAGGCATTATAATTAATCTGTTTTGTACATAAATGTGCCAACAGCTTGATGGTGGCGTTTTTGAAATGTAGAACAAAGTGCTTGCAAAATGTAATAAACACACTTGTGTACTTTGTGTACTTATTATTAGTTTCTGCAGTGTTTTTTTGTTTTTATTGTTTTGTTTATTCCCCTTCCCTATGTGTGTACATTCTTTTCAAATGAAATAGATATCATCTCTTTAAGAATCTTATTGCAGCTGAGTTAATATAACAGTTCAAAATTCAATGAAAATTCTGTGTATGAACAGTCACTGTGGGAAGTACGGGGAGAGGGCAATGGAGTACAAGGCTTTGGAAGTTATTTTATTTAGCAAATTATAATTTTTGCCAAGTTCTGCTATTTTCTGCCTGATTTCTATTGTTTTGTGTTTTCTTTAGTGCTTCACTAACTGAGAACCTAAAAAGACTAATGCAATTCAGAAAGAAAAATGCTATCTTGGTTTCCTTCAAAACATCAAGGTGAGAGAAATAAAATAAAACAAATATTTTCTAGGCCGTTTTTTACTTTTGTTTTTGATCTAATTTCTTCTGGCCAAACTTAAAGTGATGGTAATTTCAAAATAATAAAATAGTCATCAATAAAAGTATTAATGTTCATAAGTCCCAAGCAATTATATTAGTCCTTAATTACTTATGCATTACTATCAACAGCAACATGAAAAATATCATGGGCTCCCATTAAAAATTTCTACAATGATTATAAATAAATCTGGGCAAAATATCTTAATTATGATTTAAAAATGTATTTTTAAGATAATAAAATTATTTACTATATAAGTATTATTAATTATGTGGATTCGTTCCAGTATTTATTAAATTCTTAGCATAACAACAAGATAATGGAAAATTGGATACTAAAGAATACCAACAGAAACAAAAATTTCATAATATGTGCTTTTCAATAAGTTGGTCATTATAAGAATATTATAATTTTTGAAAACTTAGAAGTTCATTTATCTTTGTTAAAAAATTATGTTCTATGCAAGTAATATCTTTTTGGGAATTGTAAAGTTAACAGTAAGACTAAGGAAATTACTCACTTTGAGAATAAAACGTATGTAGGCCAGCTCTAACTTTTGCGTATAATCAGATTATTTCTTCATATTAAAATTTAGAAATAAGGTGGCTCCCACATGGACCATGACTCAAATCCCAGTCCTGGCAGCTTGAAAAACATGCTGGGTGCATGTGCATACATGTCCCAAATCCCTACAGGATGGAGAAATGGAAGAAAAGAAATTGCAACTTAGCCATGTTCTACTGAGGGGAGATTCGAACGACAGTCAGTTATGTGGGAATCCAGTGTCTTAACTACCACTCCACCTGCTGGCCTCAATAATTTTAAATAGGCAGAAGCAGATCTGTGTAAAATATTGCTAACTCAAATGCAAACATTTTTCTACTGTATTAAATAAGCCAGGTGGCCACAGGTGGCATGGTGGTTAAGGGTCTGGATTCCTACATGGTCAACTGTGGTTTGTGTCCTAGACCCAGCAACTTGAAAATCACAACAAATAAATATATAAATATATAAATGGTTAAAAATAAGCTCAGGACCTTGAGTTTCTTCTCACAAAAATAAATTTTATCTTTTTTTTTTTACCATTTTAGATTATCTAGCTTTTTTTACATAGATCCACTGTGCTTGAAAATTGCAAAATTAAAAATAAAATAAATAAATAAATTCAATGTTAAATATTAATTAATTAAATAGTAAATATATTATTGTCTTGAACAAGGTATTTTTAATTTGCGGAATCTCCTCTAGATGGTATTTGGGCATACCAACCAAAAGAAAATAAAGAAAATAATGAGGGAATAAAAAATTGAAAAAAGTAATTGATAAGTACAGATATAATTAATTTTGCTATTATTTTTGAGTAAGAGGGGAAAAAAACAATGTTTATGGAAGATATATCTCATGAGAAGAAAAACTTTAAAAAAGTTAAAAAAATAAAACCCCCAAATTATATCAAGTAGTAATAGCCTATTATTTTTTAAAAGTCAAAACAATTGAAACCATAGGAATTGTTTTCTTCTGGGACTTTTCCTCTCTATTCAAGGTACTTGAGAAAATCTTCAATGTCCAGATCTTCCAACACTAAAGAGAAAACTCTTCTGTCTCCTAGAAACTGAGAACATAACAACAGAGGAGTTGATCCCATTTAGGTGTCCAACATGGCTGGTCTGATTAGAAAATGAAAAAATATTTTCACTTTGCAAAAATGTGGCAATATTTGTTTTTGTTTTTGTTTTACTTGTTTCAGCAATTACTTGATTTTCTTAGGGCCATTCTGATGGGTATGGTATCCCAAGATAAATCCAATTCTGTGAGTCAAACTCTCCATACCATTTTTGTAGATTAAAGGGAACAAAAATCAAAGGAATTCATTGAAGTACAAAGCAGAGGTGCTTTTTTGTGTATGTGATTTAGTGTTGTGATTTTATGTATGTGAGCACCAGATTTATTGGTTTTGCATTTGTTCTTTTGTTTCCGTTTTGATATATACAAATACTAGTATTTTTTTCCCAGAAATATTTATGTAAAATTGTCATAAATAAGCTGACATTTCCATTTTGACTGACTCATCAGTTGACATGTCAGTGAGGGTTGACCCATTATGATCCACTAAAAATACAGAGGAGCAAATTTCTGTTTTGGTCTTTATTTTCAAACTCAGACATCTATTAATGTTTATAGAAATCTCATTTGTTAATACTATACATATATATACATTTATCTATATATGCACACTATTATGTTTATATATGTGTGTAAGTATATATATAAAGGATATATAGGAAAATGATGTATATATTTATATATTGTATTTAGGAGGATGATTATATATTTATAGATATGTATGTGTATATACACCACATATATATATATATAGTAAGTTATATATAGGAGGATGATGTCAACCTAGGCCTTCAAAAATAAAAGGATTTCCACGAGTGAGAAATGAATTTTAAGGAACATTAACATCATTTAAAGAAAAGATTAAACAGTACAGCAGATTACCTCAAAACAAGCTGTAAGTACTATCTCCTTATCTTCCCATTCACTTTTATACTGAATGACCCAACAAATACAACACAGTTACCCTGCCTTTGAAATTATAAACTCATGCTTTTACTTATGTATACAGTGTTCATAATGATTAATTACTACATTCATCATCTTTTAAAAAAAATTTTTTTGGAGAGGTTTTTCCTATCGGGCGCGTGCACACACCAGAAAGACAGAGACAGAAAATGAGAAATTACCCCTGAAGGGGGATGGCCATGCCACAATCCTGTCTCTTCCATTCTCCTCTTGGGATCTTGGGCACACACACATGCATGCCCAGCGTGAGTTTACTATTATGTTTATATATGTGTGTAAGTATATATATAAAGGATATATAGGAAAATGATGTATATATTTATATATTGTATTTAGGAGGATGATTATATATTTATAGATATGTATGTGTATATACACCACATATATATATATATAGTAAGTTATATATAGGAGGATGATGTCAACCTAGGCCTTCAAAAATAAAAGGATTTCCACGAGTGAGAAATGAATTTTAAGGAACATTAACATCATTTAAAGAAAAGATTAAACAGTACAGCAGATTACCTCAAAACAAGCTGTAAGTACTATCTCCTTATCTTCCCATTCACTTTTATACTGAATGACCCAACAAATACAACACAGTTACCCTGCCTTTGAAATTATAAACTCATGCTTTTACTTATGTATACAGTGTTCATAATGATTAATTACTACATTCATCATCTTTTAAAAAAAATTTTTTTGGAGAGGTTTTTCCTATCGGGCGCGTGCACACACCAGAAAGACAGAGACAGAAAATGAGAAATTACCCCTGAAGGGGGATGGCCATGCCACAATCCTGTCTCTTCCATTCTCCTCTTGGGATCTTGGGCACACACACATGCATGCCCAGCGTGAGTTTAAGCCACTGGGTTCAGGACTCAAACCGTGATCCACTACATGGAAGTCAAGCGACATAACCACTACACCAATTGCTGGTCCCTAAAAAAAAATTTTTTTAATACTTATTTATCTTATTTATTTGTTGTGATTTTCAAGCTGCAGATCTGGGACTCAAACCATGGCTGGCCACATGGGAATCCAGCACCTTAATCATCATGACACCTGCTGGCTCTCATCATCTTTCTTAGTATTTTATTTTTAAATAAGATGAGACCAGATCTTCCTTGAGAGAAAATGCAACATCTAAAGTGAGAACTGAATATTTTTGGTATGTGAATGAAGTTTAAGAAGACAATAATTTTCTTAAATACACTTTCATGGTTTTAAAATAATTACCTTTTGTCAGTTACCTAGATCACATCTATTGGATGGTCAGAAAAGTCATGATGTGTTTTTCTATGCAAAAATGGATCATGACTTTTTCAATGACCCAATAGTAAGTAGCACAGAAAACAGAATAAAGGTAACAATACAAATAACATAAAAATCATACTTCAAACATATAATAATGGTATTTATACAGGATAATACAATTATGATTTTTTAAATTTGGTTATTTAATATTCACTACCTAATACCCAAGAATCATCAGGTACCTTTCACATTTCCATTAATGGAATATCTACTGATTTATACAAGTGTAAATTTCACACTTGAAATAGCAATGAAAAGAGGTGCGTATTCGGACCAACAGATGGCATAATGGTTACATAGGATTCCCACATGGCCAACCACAATTCAAGTCCCAGACCAGCGGCTTCAAGCTCACACCAGGTTCATGTGCATGCATGCCCATAATCCTGCAAGGAGAATGGAGAAGAAGGGATTGTGGCCTAGCCACCCTCCTGGGGAGTGATATCTCACTTTCAGTCTCTTTCTGTGTCTCTCTCTCTGGTGAGCATTAGTGCCTTATAGCAAAAATCTCTCTCTAAAAAAGAAAAAAAAAAAACAAGAAAAGAGGTGCCTCCTAAGACAAGTAGAGGTTTCAGATATTAATATAAATACTTAGACAAATCATTTATAAAGTGAAACTTTTTCTATCCCCTGATGATTTTTGACCCCAGGCCACTTTGTCTACCCATTCTTTAAAACTCATAGTTTCTAATGATTAAAAACAATGACAATCTAAATGTTAAGAATCTCATTTCCAACTTCCATCTATTACCTTTCCAGTACAACTATACCATTGAAACCATCTATCTACTAATATCTTTTTTTTTTTTTTTTTTTTCAGTCCTTCATTCCTTTTATTTCTTTAGTTCCCTCAGTAGCTAGCTTACCTTGGGTGGTCCATTAATGTAATAAGTCCCTTGGCAAATCCTCAGCTCCTTAGGCCCTGTATCTTCCTTGAACTCACATGGTAAATGACAGCCTCAGTTTAATGCATCCATCTACACCACCACACCTGAACCTCCATAACAAACATGGCTAGAGAAAAGCACATGCCCAGACTGACCAAGTTCATCTAAGTTGAGGTGAGCCTTCAGAGCTTCCAATAAATCTATTCCATCTTTTTAGAATGGATATTGATAAACTTTTTCTATAAATGACCAGATAGTGCATATTTTGGATTTTTTTGTGTCATGAGATCTCTGTTGCAATTACTTAACTGTGCTTTTATAGTACACGAGTAACAATAAAAATATGTGAATATGGGGCCAGCAGTTAGCGTAATGGCTATGTCGCTAGACTCCCACATAGCTGACTGGAGAAGGGTTTGTGGCGTGGCCATCGCCCCCAGGGGTGATTTCTTGCTTTCTGTCTCTCTCAGTCTTCCTAGCGTGCACATGCACCCTATAGCAAAAGCCTCTCTAAAACAAAAACCAAACAAACAAAAAACTCATGCTGGGTGTATGTGCGTGTGTGCCCAGGGTCCTGAGAGGAGAATGGAGGAGGAGAAGGGCTTGTAGTGTGGTCTTCCCCCTTGGGGGGTGATTTCTAGCTTTCTATCTCTTTTTCGCTCTGGGGAGCGCAAACGCCCTATAGCTAAATAAATAAATAAATAAATAAATAAATGTTTAAAAAAACCTCTCTTAAAGAAAAAGAAATAATAACAAATAAAATTAAATAAATCTTTTTTTTTTTTTTTTTTTTTACAGTCCTTCATTCCTTTTATTTCTTTAGTTCCCTCAGTAGCTAGCTTACCTTGGGTGGTCCATTAATGTAATAAGTCCCTTGGCAAATCCTCAGCTCCTTAGGCCCTGTATCTTCCTTGAACTCACATGGTAAATGACAGCCTCAGTTTAATGCATCCATCTACACCACCACACCTGAACCTCCATAACAAACATGGCTAGAGAAAAGCACATGCCCAGACTGACCAAGTTCATCTAAGTTGAGGTGAGCCTTCAGAGCTTCCAATAAATCTATTCCATCTTTTTAGAATGGATATTGATAAACTTTTTCTATAAATGACCAGATAGTGCATATTTTGGATTTTTTTGTGTCATGAGATCTCTGTTGCAATTACTTAACTGTGCTTTTATAGTACACGAGTAACAATAAAAATATGTGAATATGGGGCCAGCAGTTAGCGTAATGGCTATGTCGCTAGACTCCCACATAGCTGACTGCGGTTCGAGTCCTGGACCCAGTTGCTTAAACTCACGCCGGGCGCATGTGCGTACATGCCCAAGATCCCAAGAGGAGAATGTAGGAGAAGGGATTGCGGTGTGGCCATCTCCCCTGGGGGGTGATTTCTCGCTTTCTGTCTCTCTGTCTCTCTCTGTCTCTCTCTGTCTGTCTGGCAAGCGCATGCGCCCTGTAGCAAAAACCTCTCCAAAAAAAAAAAGAATATGTGAATAAATGGGCATAGTTTTGTTGCAATGAAACTATACTTATGAAAACAGATGGTAAGGCCATATTCATCCCAAGAGCCATAGTATGCTGGCTCGTGCCTTAGAATTTTCATTTTAGTGTGTAGTATATGTATGGTTACTATACCAAAACTTCCTTTCATCAAATTTCCAACACTTTATTTCCATCCACAGAGTTGAAAATCTCATTTCCTGTCTCAGCACTGTGACACTTGCTGCTAAGACACTGACATCCTAAGATTGGGACCACATGTGACACCTAAATTCAATTTCTGATCCTAACTAAAGGTCAGGCATGGTGGCTTGTTCCTGTAATCTCAGTGACTTAGAAGGCTGAGGCAGTAGAATCCTGAGTTTGATGCCTGCCTGAGCACCATTGCAAAAACCTGTCTTGAAAAGCTGGGTGTCGCAATCTTGACTATAGTTCTGGCTGAGAGACAGAGGAAGGAGGATTGAGACAAGGCAAGATGCTCTCATTAACTCTCATTAACAAAAACAACAACAAAAATTAAGGTGACTATTTCAGGGAGAAATGAGAAATAATTCAAAGAACATTTACATAAACATCCATCACTCACCTGTCAATCTATCTGCATCAGTGTGCATCATCTTTGCTTTTCTCTTTTTTGAGAGTAGGTATCACTTCAGCAAACTTTCTAATCTCTCCTAAATCACCAATTTTTCACTCTATAATGACTCAAGCCATTCTTAAAACATGAAATCAATATAGCAACAAAAACAAATACCCTTTCTCAATTTCTCATTCATCTACATTCAGCCTATTTCTCAACTCTCTTTCACAGCATATTTCTTTGAAGAGATGTATAATCAACTTCAACTACTTCCTATTATTTTATCTTAACCCTCTATGAATCTGCTCATTGAACTCAACACTCCATAGCAGTAACCCTAGTCAATGTAATATAATAAATGTCCTCTAGATTGCTAAATGAAATGCTTAGTAACTACAGCCAGCTACTCTTCCGGGCACTGGGTTTTAGCATGGAATGAAACAGATAAGAAAGAGTGCCCTCATATAGCTTATATTCTGCAGCAAGGAAACAGATGCTAGTTACATAAATAAATACAACACAAGGTACTTTTATCATGCAAGATACTCGGAAAATGCTGTAGGGTTGGACTGAGCTGTAAAATTTTCAAAGGAGCCTTACTGAAAGAGGAAACATCTCAGGTAAGACCTAAAAGAGATGAGATGAGTTATCTGGAGAAAGCATACCGTAGGAAAATGGGATAGTAAGGAAAATGAATTTTTTAAGCTGGAACATCAATTAAACAACTGTGGATGAATGAAGGGAGAGCAGTTACAGAGGTAAGGAGATCAAGGATTAAAAAAAAAATGCATAGGGCTTTACAAGCCATTGCCCTCTTAATATAGAGCAGCGTTTGATACAATCGCTCATTCTTTCTCTTTTTTCCACACATGTTCTTAACTTGAATTTCAGGAGGCTCATGCTGGTGATTTTCCTCCCAACTCTCTGCCCATGTTTTCATTAATCTCCTTTGCCAGTTCTTTCTCAGCAATATAATCTTTCAACATTTCATTCAGTTCCTTGTTCCTTATTCTCTTATCTCAGGGCTGAAAATATCATGTATAAAATGATGACATCACATTTATCTCCCCAGTCCAGAATCTTCATTTGAAACTCAGACTCGTTTATCCTAGGGTTAGAGGAATACATTCTCTAGGCTATCTAATAAGCTTGTCAAAGTTAACATGGACAAAAGTGCAGACCTGCTCTGCCCCAATAAATTGCCATTCCTGTTGACCTCAATTCCACAAAAAATAAGTCCATACATCAACTTCCTCAGACTCAGGTACTTTAGTCATTCATTTCTATTTAACAAATTTGCCCGAGGCCCTGAGTCTTTCTTTGTTGTATTTCATGAACACCAGGAACTCCTTTTTCTGGACCACTTGCCACTTGCCATTTACTCTTCATGGCATGTTTTTTCTTAAGCAGCATACAAACTTAATCCCTTTTCTCTTTTGTTCAAAATGTCCTCTCAGTTAATTTTATATAAATACGTTTTGGACTGGTTGGTAGTACAGTGATAATGGGCTGCTCAAGCAAAGCTGTAGCCATATGGAAGATCATGAGTTTAGTTCCCTGGTCAACCTGGGTACATCAGGCATACACACCTATTATCCTGGCTGGCTGTGAAGGCTGAGGGAGGATCTTGATATGAAATCCTGTTCAAGGTGTTTGTCTCTCCCTCTCTCTCTGTTTCTCTTTCATGAAAGAAAGAAACTTAAAAAAAAACTTTAATATTTTGTATGTCTTCTTTTTTATTCATACAGCACTTTCTACCATTTGACAAACCATATATATCTACTAACATATTTTCTATTGTCTAGGTTTCCTAACTAAAATGTAAGTCTATAAAGATTCAGACTTTTTTCTTAGTCCCTTGTACATAGCTGACCGCAAATGTTCATTAATTCAGTTATTAATTAAAGGGGTTACACGATTACAGCATTGAAAACTGTTTTTACTTTTGAAATGTAGCAATAATTTATTAAAGAAAAAAGAACTCTTACAAGAAGTTCTTATTTTTTTCTATTTTATGGCACTATTACATACGTGAGCTCATTTTATGTTTTCGAGACAATAAGTGATATGGTGTTTTTCTAAATTTGAACCACTAAAATCAAGAGTGTTTGTGATATAGGTCAGACAGCTTTATTTCCAATTTCATGGGGTTTTGTTTTGTTCTGCTTTTTGCTTTTCATTCATTTCCATTAGTTCTTCCTCTTATGGTCCTATGAGAAATACTTACAGCACAAAAAATTTGTCTGATTCTGCTTGGCTAAAATTGAGACATTAAGAATACATTTTTCTTCTATATACTTTTATAAATTTTTTAAAATACTGTTTTGCAATTTAAATATGAGAAGTAATAATTTTCTGGAAAAAGGAAACAATCCTACAGTTTGATGAAATAGAACTTAAGTTGCCAAGAGGCTTTTTTGTAACTTTCTTGGCTTCCAAAGTATGACAGAAGATAATGAAGGACAATGGAGGTAAGTTGGCTTTCTGGGTTAATAATATAAGAGCATCAGCACATGTTGAACCTTAGGCACTGTGTAACTTGAAAGTGTCATCACAACTAATCAATTGATCTCACAGAAAAACCTGTGAGAACATATGAGCGAGAGAGAAAGCTATCCAGAAAGTGAGATTCTGTCTACTCAATTTTAGTTAAAAATCTCCATGACTGGAGCCAGGTGGTGGCACAGTGGTAACAGGGAAGGTCCGAGGTGCATGTCCCATGCCGGGTGCATGTCCCATGACGGGTACATGCATGGGCTCATGATTTAAGCTGGCCTTGGACTGTAGGTGAATCACTGTGTGAAGAGCCTGTGCCTGTCTCTCTGGCTCTATTTGTTTTTCTCTATTTGTTGTTTTTTTTATTATTATAATTTATTTTTTTATTATAATTTCTTTTTTTTTCCATCACAACAGACAAATGAATTTTCCATCCAAAATACACTGTGCATTGTCTATTTGTTTTCTCAGAAAAACAAAATGTCCACTATAAAAAAGGCAAACTGTCTGGCATAAGTGATAAATAAATAAGATATACTCATTACAAAACAAAAAACAATGTTTTCTGAAAAATAATTATACTTTAGTAACCTATTTAATATCTGGCTTAATAGCAGCTGGTTTCTCCTGTGAGTTTCCACATGCGCTCTGCTACAGTGTACCTTTGCGCCCTCTGTGAATTAAAAAGAAAAAAAAATAGCCTTGTTGGCAAAGTCATTGTTCCCTGTAGCAGGAATTCATCTCCTAAGCATCATGCAACTGTTGCGGGATCTTTCACTTTGCTTTTCTAACCCATACTCAGCAAATGCAACCAGAGGAAAAAACGACAGAGATCTCAACCCACCTAGGAAGGTTTTTCCCCTTCTGAAATTTTGTTGATAGTTCTCTTAAATTTGACAGTTTTCATGGGAGAGAATCAAGGAGGGAGAAAGAGCAAAACACTTAATGGATGCAAAAATGGAAAATAATCTGTTGACGATGGTGTGTATGGTAATATCTTTGACGGGATTAATATGCAGTATTCATGCTGGTAAGGTTCATCCTGTATGCTGTAAAGATGTACAGTAAATAAGTATTCAAAAATAAGAAAAAAAATAAAACAAAAAGTGTGATGATGGTTAAAAAAAAAAAAGGCAAACCAAAGAAAAAAATTTTTAAATGTCTACTGGGGAGAGAAGAAGCAAAACCTAAAAAAATTCACTTACATTATCTAAAATTCAGATATGTGTATATGTGTGTGTGTGAGAAACATATTTGTCTTGTGAAGTTGTTAGGAGGATTAAATGAGAAAATATATGTAAATTGCTGATGCTTCAGATAGCCCCACTGCTAATAATGACAGATGGAGGAAATAACGCATCTGCCAAAGCATGTACATTATAATCTGATAATTAATTAAGTTCATGGGACACCCTTGTCTGTCTTCTCAGTCATAGTACTTCTCAGTACTGGGAGTGGGGAGATGGCCTATATCTGAAAGACTGAAATACAAAGGAAATTCAAACGGGACCAGCAGTTAGCGTAATGGCTATGTCGCTGAACTCCCACGTAGTCCACTGCCGTTCAAGTCCTAGACCCAGTGGCTTAAATTCACGGCGGGCGTGTGTGCGTGCGTGCCCAAGATCCCGAGAGGAGAATGGAGGAGAAGGGATTGTGGCGTGGCCATCCCCCCTGGGGGGTGATTTCCTGCTTTCTGTCTCTCTCTCTGTCTGTCTGGCGAGCTTACGCGCCCTATAGCAAAAAAACCTCTCCAAAAAAAAGAAAAAAAAAATGGTATGAAAGTACAAGTTTATGTTGGTGCAAAAATCTTGAAATTCATGCACAGTTCTTTAATGATATGCATTTTCCACAACTATTTTGAAGATCCTTCGTATAGGACGCATTACTGTTTCACATGAGGGACAGTGCGATATTACTGCACCTAGGTGTCTTCAACAAGATGGTTTTGCAACTCTCTTTTCTGTTATTGCAGCGAATGTGTTTCTTTTTGTATCTGAATCCCTCTGTTTGCATAGACCTTCTCTTGCCTTTGTTAGAAACTTACACTGGTTTTTGTTTTGTGTTTTTTTTCTTTCCTTTCTTTTTGTAAATATCTTCTCTACATTGAAATTGCTTCTGTATTGGAATATATCAGGCAGCTTTTGATCACACTCAAGTTGCCTGATCTTATGCAACAAAAACATGAGCAAAAACAAAACTCCTGAATTCTTTACCTCATTTTAATTTATAACTGCTTTGTTTCATAGTCAAAATTATCAAAAGAGTTGTATGTTCTGTGTTTATTTATTTACTTTACCAATCTTAAATTCCTAAATCAAAACGAAATTCTGGTTTCCAGCACCTCCTTTACCACCAAAATAACTATCAATAATAATTAATAATTCACCACTGTCATCTATTGATTTATTGCCAAGTCCAATAGATACTATTCAGTTTTCATCATATTATTATGACTTTTTTTTTTTTTTTTTTTTTAGATTTTTGCCTTAGGTCACAAGCACACACTGGAGAGAGGCAGAGAAACAGCAAGAGAGAAAAGTGACACATCATCCCCCATGGAGGATGGTTATACCACAATCCCTTCTCCTCCATTCTTCTCTTGGGATTTTGGGTATGCATGCGCACACATCCAGCATGATCTTCAAGCCACCTAGGTCTGGTACTCGAACAACATAGTCAGTCATATGGGATCCAGCTGTGTTAACCTCCACACCATCTGCTGGCCCTTTTCATTTTGTTTTTTGTTTGTTTTTAACCCACTTCATAGTTTTATATTTTGTTTTTAATCTTCACATATCTGTATTCTTCAAAAGCTTATGGGTTTCATTTTATGTTCTGGATCCCAGTGAACATTCTTCCTAAAGTATCATTCTTATGCTTTCTCACATGCACAACTTTCTCTTTCAAAAGCAGCTACTTTAAGGTTATCTGAACATTTGAGTGGGAAGGTATACAAGCTTAGCTTGATTTTTACCATTAGAATCAGTCTTAAAGGGATTTTACCTAGAACCACTTTTTCATCTTTTTCTGTTTAGGGAATAGTAGATGTCATTTTTTTTTTCTAATCCAGCAAGAATCTTCATTTATATACTTTCTCTATTTCTTTTACTTTTGAAAACTAATTTTTACTAATTTTAATTGTTTCTTATAGTACCTAGTCAAATCTAGCCAACAAGTCACCAAAGCACACTATAATCAAATAGACTGATCATTTTAGAAAGAAATGACACGTTTGAAATATTGAGTCTTTTGGGACCAGCAGATGGCATAATGGTTACGTAGCTGGACTCCCATGAAGTTGACTGTGGTTTGAGTCCCAGAATCGGCTGCTTAAACTCACTCCAGGCACATGTGTGTGTTCCTAAGATCCCGAGAGGAGAATGGAGGAGAAGGGATTGCGGTATGGCCATCTCCCCTGGGGTGGGAGGGTGTGATCTCTTTCTCTCCCTCTTACTGTCTCTATGTCTCTGGCAAGTATACCTTTTCCTAAGGCAAAAACCTCTTTAAAACAAAAATCAAGTCATAGTG
>NW_006206250.1:380809-407955 GCF_000334495.1 Tupaia belangeri chinensis | reverse complement strand
AGTATCCTATATATTTAAAATACATCTTATACTTTTTTAAATAATATATTTTTATCTAAATTTGTATTATCATATCATCCTTTTTTGAATATTGAGTTTGTGCAAGCATTGTAATAGATATTCTTATATTTTGGAGATTTGTTCAGATTTTCTAATTAAGTAGCTATATTATCTGAGAACACCAAGTTTTATGTTTTGATTCTTAATCCCTATACCTTTCATTTTATGTATGTATGTCTTACTGCACTTATTAAATTCCTAGTAAGACATTGCTTTAAGTTGAGGTTGGAAGGCACCCTTTTCATTTTTTGAATCTGGAAAGAAAGTTTCAAAATTCCACCAATACATGTATTTTCCATATTCTTTTTGGTAGGCACACTTCACAAATCAAAGAAATGCATTTCTAGTCATTCTTTTCTTTGTGTGTCTTTGGAGAGTTTTTTTGATTTTTTTTCTTGCTATAGGGCTTGTGCGCTCATCAGACAGACAGAGACAGAGAGACAGAAAGCGAGAAATCACCCCCCAGGGGGGGTGGTCATGCTGCAATCCCCTCTCTTCCATTCTCATCTTGGGATCTTGGGCACGCACGCACATGCGCCCGGCGTGAGTTTAAGCCACCGGGTCCGGGACTTGAACTACAGTCAACTATGTGGGAGTCCAGCGACATAGCCATTACACTAACTACTGGGCCATCTAGCCACTCTTTATGGAGTTTTTCAGAAATGTACATTAAATTTTATCAAGTGCTTTTTCAGAGTTTGTGAAGGAAATCACTTTTTTTTTTCTTTTTATTAATATGAGATGTACATTTATTGAATTTTTGGATGTAAGACCACCTTACCTTCTGGGAATTAGCCTCACTTAGTAATAATACATAATCTTTCTTTATATAACACTAGATTTAATTAGCTAGAAAATTAATGGAATTTTTACCACTATGTTTATGAGTGACAACTGGCCTAAAATCCTTCTTTCTTGTGATGTCCTTGGTGAGCTTTGCCATCAAAATATGATACCCTAATGAAAGGGTTGAGAAGCAGTTCCTCCACCCAACTTTTCTGATTGCTAGAAGAGTTGTACAGGTTTGTATTATTTTTTACATGAAAGTTTAAAAGAACTCAGTTAAGCTATGGGAGAGAAGAGTGGTCTTATGGGAAAGGTTTTAATAATATATAAAATTTCTTTAAGAGATAACCATATGCTTATGTGTTCATTATGTTGTATAGAAATGCATGTCTACTGATGGAGAGTTAGGAATGTGAGAATTAACTCATTTGGGAATTAACATTTGTAAAAGATAAAATGGAGAAGAAACTGAATTGATTGGGGTGAACCTTGAGATCTTGATGCAGATATGACTGTCTCAGTCAACCTAATGGCTAGTACAGAGCAAAAACTGCCTTTTAGAGGATGTCCATATTTTGAAAAAAAGTCTAGGTTCTAGAACTCCTACAATCAACACTTACTGGCTGAGGCTGCCTGGGGAAAAGTATGGTTTCATTTTGAAAAATGAGATGTATACTTAAATAATACTTAAATACTTACTAGATTACTTGTTCCTAAATGGGAAGGTTTTGTTTTGTTTTTAATGGGAGAACAAAGCAGTATTTCTCTATTATTGCCCAAATTTGTGTTTTGTATTTATTCTCCTTTCATTTTTGGTAATGTATATTTTTGGAGAAGTTCATATATGTTATCAAATATTTTTCTATAATTTTTTTATTTATTTACTTATTTATAGTTTTGTTGTTGTTGTTGTTATAGGGTGTGTGTGCTCACTAAAGAGACAAAGAGACAGAAATCATCCTTATGGAGGAAATGGCCACACTTCAATACCTTCTCCTCCATTCTCCTCTTGGGATTTTGGGCACACATGCACATGCTCCTGGAATTTTAAGCCACCGGATCTGAGACTCGAATTGCATTGAACGACATGGGAGTGCAGCAATGTAACAATTATGCCATCTGCTGGTCTTTGAATAATATTTTTGTAGTATCTTCATACTGTCATTTTCATGTTCGTAGGTTCTATAACCTTGAGTATTTTACATCTATGTTGGCTATTTATGTGTGTTTTATTTTTTTCTTTCTTGATTTATTTTGCCAGAGGTCTAGTTTTATGTTAGACTTTTTAAGGGTCCGATATATGATTCTATTGATTTCTTGTATTGAACATTGTTTTTTATTTCATTTATTTATGCTTTTTATTCATTTCTCCCATTTATTTTCAAATGAATTTGCTATTCTTTAAATTTCTGTGACTCAAATTTTTATTTTTCACCTTTTTTTCTTTTCTAAATTTTCCTTTAAATACTAATTTTGCTGCAGCTCACAGAATTTGATATAGTATCTTTACATTATTCTGTTTAAAATATTGCTTAAAACATATAGTAGTTTTATTTAAATAAATATGTAGAAGTATAGTATTTAATTTCTAAACAGTTGGGGACATTTATAATTTATTTTATTAACTTTCAGCCTAATTTCATCATGGTCAGTGGAAATACACTGTATGATATTCATTTTTTGAAATATTTTGAGTTTTTCTTGAGGGGATTCCAACATATTGATACTGATAAATATTTAGGTGAATTTTAAATACTGTAAATTCTTTGACTTTTGGATGTAGTATGTTATGTGTTAAATAAGTCAAATGTTCTAATTACATTAATTTTTCTCTTATTGGCATTTTTGCCTGCTTGATTTAAAACTATTGAGTTAAAATATTAGAGGACTACAATCACTTATTATGATTTTGTATTTTTTCTTATTTTGATTCTGTCAGTTTTTGTTTCATATTTCTTAAAAAATACATTTTTTAAACAGTAATAAATTTTATCTTCAAAGATGCCAAAAAAGATGACAGAGTAAAAACATTTATGGACTATAAAGTTTCATTTAATAGGTCTATATTTTTGTTGAAATATGTAAAAATATTCTCTATAAATACTACTTAAAATAATGTGTTGTTATCATATTTTATACAATTCTTTTTTTAAAGAAGTATTTATTTTTAATTTTATTTAATCATATTCTTATTTTATTTTGACCAGAGAGAGACACAGAGAGAGAAAGTGAGAAAGCAAACCACCAGGTCCAGGACTTGAACCATGGTCAGCCATGTGGGAATGTCCAGAGCCTTAACCACCACGACACCAGCTGGTCTCCAAACAATTCTTTATAATCTTCTATGTACAACTTTCAGGTCTAGTGAGGAAAGTTCATCTAAAATTCCTTTCGTTGCTGTTATTTATACATTTAAATTGAGGAGAAAAGTCTATAGAATTTAATTTTTCAGCTATTTAAAATGAAAGCAACACACAAAAATCATGTTGTAGTTAGATATGATATGAAAGCCAACAGTTTTTAGAACCAATCAAGAATTGCATCAGGTAAAACTCAAGAAACTGGAGATTCCAGCTTTCTTTTTCTTCCTGTCTATTGGTAATCCCATAAGTCTGTACCATACTTCCTTAATTTTGTCATTGTTATGCCTGTGTAGATCTCACAGTGCATCGTACTTCACCCATTTTGACAGATCTGCAGGCAAGTGTTTCTGGCAAAGTCATTAATCTTTTCAGTCCGTGAATATATTCCTGTTTTTTGATCATTTACAACATGCTTTGAAAAAACCTTTTATCTGCCAGTTCTGGCACAGTTGCCAACCATAGTCACACCAATGGGCCAGAGTGCAGTTCCAGTGACCATCTGAAGATAAGCATCATTCACCTAAACATATTCTTCCAGCAACATAAATTTAATAATATCTGTTGTTGATTCTTTAATATTAGCAGGAAGATTCCTTTTCTGTAGCTTTCTGAAAAAGTGGTCTGAGATAGGGCTCAGTTTGCTTCTGAGAAGCATTCCCATGTACCCTGTACACTGCATTTCTCATAATCTTCTCTGGCGTTCAGTTCTCTAGCCCAAATGACAAGAATTTCTTCTTAAGTAATTTGGTAATAATGTCCATGTCTTTATGATCATTACCTTTTCCTACACTTTCATATCATTCTGTGTATCTTCTTCTCCAGGTTCCTGATCACCCACAATTTCATTGAGGTACTGCTGATCAATCTTATCCAAAGCTACTTTCATATCATTTCTCAAACCCTTGTTACCTTCCAGCAGGAGGATCTCTATTTCTCTTAAACATTGAAAAACATCATCATCAATTTTTTTTAATTATTTTATTCATCTATTTATTTATTATTATTTTTTCACATGAGTTTTGCCAGAAAAAGACAGAGAGAGACAGAGAGAGAGAGAGCAAGCTGCCAGGTTCGGGACTAGAACCAGGCACACACGTGCAGGGATACCTTAACCACTATGCCACCTGCTGGTCCCCATCATCATCAATTTCTCCAAATAGTCTGATGAGTTCTCCTCTTTCTCACAATCTTCTGATAACCTCTTGCTTAGAAAGAGACATGGGTAATTTTTCCTCAGTCAGTACAAGTTCTAATAATGGATTGGATGATGTTAATGGCTTCTGGTCCTCTTCTTTTGCTTTATCTTGTAGCCACATTTTTAAAAATATGCTTCCTTTTTTTTTTTCTCCCTCAAGTTCACTTCACTTGAAATATTTTTTATTTTCTACCAGCAGATTCCTATCCCCTATCAGCTGCTGTTTTCAAAGAATTTTTGACTTTAGAATGTCCATCTCTTTCCAGGGTTAGGGCCATGTTTTCAAATCCCACCCCTCAGGTGTTGCCTCACTGGCCAGCTGCCAAGAACCCAGTAGATCTATATCTGTTAAAACTCTTTTGTTGCCCTACTTAGAAAATGTTCTCTTAGTTAATACTTCACTGTCAACATCTTTATGAAGGAAAGTTTCATTTACTCTATTGAACATTGTCATTTAAAAAATGTTAGTCCATTTTCTTCTGGCTTTCATTGTTTCTGCTGTGGTTTCAGTTGTCATTTTTTTTAAAGGAATATGTTTATTCTTTCTGGTTTTGTTTAAAATTTTTTCTTTGTCTGATTTTCAGTATATTGCCTATGACATAACTCTACATGTTCTTAAATTACATTTAAATCTAATGGGTTTGCAGAGATTTATGATTCAAGGAGTTTCCATATACAATTCATTTTTTTAAATTCACACTTATCTCTGAGGTTTTTAGCCCCATTTCCTCTTCTCTCTTTCTAGGACTTCTGTTTCATACATCATGCACAAAACAATAATGTGAAGTACATTGCAAGTCTAATCGCAAATTCTAAAATTGTAAGGCTTATAGAAGAAATTACAGAAGAATGATTTGAAATAAAAGATTTTTAGGTAGTTTGTAAAAAGTCCAGACTATACAAAAAAACACTAATAATTGGACCTTATCAAAACTAAAAACTTCATGGGCCAGCCACATAGCAGAGCAGTTAAGTGCTGTGCAGAGGAAGCTAGCTTCCCATAGCTGAGCAGAGTTAAAGTCCTGGTCCTGAGCTTACATGCCAGCCCTGCAGGTATGTGCCCAGAACCCTGGTGGGATAGCAAACTGGAGGAAAAAGGATTGTGACATGATCAATCCTTTTGAGGGGAGGGGGGTCCACGCTTTCTCTTTTGTTCTCATGTGTGCACACACATTCTCTAGCATAAAGAAAAGAAAAGGAAAATAACTTCAACTCATCGAAAGGTAAGAAAATGAAAATGACTGGGAGAAAATATTCATGATGCATGCACTTGAAAAAACACAAAGGAAATGTATCTGAAATGGATAAATCATTTCTACAAATCTCTGGGTCCCAGAGAGTGGTACAGCAGTGGAACATGAGCTCTAAGATATAGACCCACATGGAGGGTTGCCAGTTGGAGGTTCTTTACCTGTCTTTCTCTCTCACACACTTATGGAATAATAATAAAGAAAACTTTAAAAATAATAAGAAAAAAAATTATTAAAAATTGGCAAAGGACTTGAACAGAAACTTGACAAGTAAGATGTGCAAATGGTGAACAGGCACCTGAAAATATGCTCAATATCATTAATTATCAGAGCAATTAAAATCAAAATAGATAGTACTTTATGCTCAATATAACAGCTAAAATTTTTTAAAAACTGACAACAGTACATAGACCATCTCAAAATTTCACACATTATTGGTGAGAATACAGTTCCACAATTCCCACAAAGTTACACATATGCAGGCTGTGATCATTCCTCTGCCAGATTTTATTCAAGTGAAATGAAGGCATGGATGCAGAAGAAGACTTGTGCAGGAGTGTGCAGAGCATATATATGCATTGACGAAATGGAGAGCAGCCCCTGAATGCTACAGCATGCAGCTAGCTGGTCTACTCTTACAGATTTTCTCCAGCAAAACATAAACAGTTTCAGGAAGCATAAACAGAAAAGTGTCTGTGATGGAGCAAGACATAAATGAAGCTGTTCCAGAATTATACTTTGACACAGATTAAAACAACACTGCCAAAACCGTACAAAGTGTGCAAAGTCTACCATCTTCCTCTCATTGCTAACTTGCCCTGTGACTTAATGCCGCTTTGTTCCTCCTGCCTTTTAGATAAGAATGATTAGGACACCCAGTCACAGAATTGCTCTCACTTTCTGACAGTGTCCACTGCTGAGTAAAGCATGCATCCTTGAACACAGCTCCCATACTGAGTGCAAATCTTATAACAAGACTTTTATCACTGTGTTCATTATCAATTGCTGCCTTACAAATCACTCAGGGATTTTATAATTTTTATTTTATTTTATTTTTCTATGACAGAGAGAAAAGGAGGGAGATTGAGAAAGACAGGCAGCCCCAAAAGGGTCTTCAGACCACAATCCGCCGCTAGCCTTAGCTAACTGGATCATGAGCACACTCACCAGGCAGACACAAACTGAGACATTCCCATTCGGGTCCAGCTTCACAAAGGATTGCATTACACTGTACCATCACTGTTGGCCAAAAATTACCCAGAAATATAATGGCTTAAAATAATACTTATTATCTGACCTTCTATGGATCAGCAATCTGGGCACAGCTTAGTAAGAATCCCTGGGTCATCAGCTCTACATCATGTAAATATGGCAGGCTGTCACCTTGAAGCTTGGCTATGAAGCCCTCCCTCTGTAGCTCACTTACATAGTAGTTACTGACAAGAGTGAGTTTCTTCTTGGCTATTTATTAAGATCTAAGTTCCTCACAAACTCATGAGGAAACTTTGTGAAACAGCACAAAGAAGAGTCTTTTTTGAAATGGTGTCTATATGAGTACATACACTTGTCAAAACTTATGAACCTATACACTTTAAATTTATGACATTTGTGTAATGATTATAACTTATTTAAATAATCAGATTAAATAAATTCAAAATTCAGGCTTTTATTTATTTACTTCAGTTTGCTCTAGGATACATGTGCTCACCAGAGAGAGAGTAAAAGAGAGAGAGAAAGAGAGAAGTAAATCCCTAGGGGGATGGCCATGACACAATCCCTTCTCCTCCATTTTCCACTTGAAATTTAGGGCATACATGCACAGGCACCAAATGTGTTTTTCAAACCAATGGGTCCAGGACAGAATCACATAGCCAGCCATGTGGGGGATCCTGCCATCTTAACCATTGGTTGGCCCAAAAGTCAGGCTTTGAAGTCATCTTTTTTAGTTCATATCCTATTTTAACCACTGTGGTTTTAGAGACGTCATTAATTGCTTGTTTCAGTTTCCACATCTCTAAAACTGAAATTGGGTAAAAATAACTATTACTGCAATAAGTTTTGCAAGATAATCTGAGTGCAATCCAATCTTAGTGGCAGAGGTGGTAGTATACTGAACTGCAGTGCTGGAAGCCACGTGGCTGCTCATAGGTTCAGATCCCTAGACTGATCAGCCTGAAATATGCCATGTGTTTATGTGTGCCCAAGATCATGATGAGCAGGAAGGATGGTGGGAAGAAAGAACCGCATGATGAGACTCCATTGCACTTATCTCTCCAGTCTCTCTTTTCTGTACCTGCCACACTCTCTGTCATGAATAAGATAGGTCTACTTAAAAAAAGACAGTCTGTGTGAAGTCACTGACAGATGGTAAAATCGTTATACTACTATATGCCTTAAAAAGTTAATTCATTTGGGACCAACAAATAGTGTAATGGCTATGTCGCTGGATTCCCATGTAGATGACCATGGCTTGAGTCTTGGAACCGGTGGTTTAAACTCACACTGGGCACATGTGCATGCCTGCCCAAGATCCTGAAAGGAGAAAGGAGGAGAAGGGATTGCAGCGTGGCCATGCCCCACTGGGAGGTGATTTCTTGCTTTCTGTCTCTGTATTTCTGGCTAGCATACATGCCCTATAGCAAAAACCTCTCAAAAAAAAAAAAAAAAAGTTAAGTAAGTTAATATAACCATTGCTTTGAAGGCTAAAAGGACTTTAGAGATTATTTAAAAATTTCTCATATATAAAAAAAGTTTTCATATAAAAATAAAGTCAGAGACATTAAGTGAACTAAGAGTGTACTGTAATTCATTTATCAAGCTATAGCTCAGGACTTTTTTCATTATGACTCAACTGAGTGGGAGAGTAACTAGAGTGGGTAACCTCATACTCTCTTTTCTTTGCTTCTATTATTTCTGTAGGGACCTTAGGCTGAACATTTCACAGTGAATATGGAGAGAGAGATTGGAAGCCCCCAAATTTCTCTGTATAAATTAAAGGTATAATATAACTAAATTAAATAGATGACAGCTTGTTTCATATTTTAACTATTTTCACAGACATCTGCCCGAATGATAATTTTAGAAATTTACCATTTTCCCATCTTGTTCATGGGGAAAAAAAGGGAATCTATGTGTTCATAATTTATAATCTTATGTTAAAAAGCAAAACAGTTGGCCTTCTATTGCAGTCTTGTTGTGAAATCAGTGTTGAAAAATTAAAATTAGTCATGTTTAAATTTGTTTTTTGTTTTTTTGGAAGGACAAGACAGAGGGAGGGAGAGAGAGAGCTGGAGAAAGTAACCCCTGATGGGGAACAGTCATGCCATAATCCCTTCTCCATTTCTCCAACCTGGAAGGATTGTGAGCACACATGCATATATACCTGACATGATTTTCAAGGCCCTGGATCCAGGATTTGAACCTCAGTCTGGTATGTGTTAACTACTAGTCCATAGGCCAGGCCCAACAATTCATTTTTGAAAGAAAGAATTTCTTTATTAAATGATATTTTGAACAGTGATAGTCTGTGCAAGAATTTGCAAATGATTGCAACCAACTGTGATTGATTAATTTACAAATACAGTATATTAACAAGTATATCCTTATTTTTATTATTTATTAATAGTATCTGTTTTAGTTCCTAGATTCAAAAACATTGCAAAGGTTTTAAAAAGTATCACATCTTATATAAACACCTTCATGTACTTAAAGATTTCATAATTCGAGATTATTCATAATAAAGAAATAACTTAAACCTCAAAACAAAGATTCCTAGGAATTAGTAAATTAAAATATGAATGTAGCACTCTGTGATACTGAAGTCACATGAAAAGGTCCCTTGGTTCATGTCCTCAGGTCTCCCTATACACACTGAGGTGTGTGCACACGTGCCCATGACCCTGGGTGTTTCAGGTTAGGGGTAGATTGCAGGGTGAAGACCCTGTTCTGTTTCTCTCATGAAAGAAATAATTTTTTTTCTTTAGAGGTTTTTTCCGTTTTTCTTGTTTGTTTGTTTTGCCTTAGGGTGTGTGTACTCACTGGAGAGAGAAACAGAGAATGTCTTTCCTTTGGCCAGAACCACTATCTTCCAGTAATTAACCAAAATGATGAACACAATGGAATGATATATGTTCTCTAGGCCTTTTAGATAACATGGAGTGGTTCCCTTAGCAACATATATGTGAATCTTCAAGACAGATAAGATTGTAGACATCAAGAGAATGGGTACTGTTCAAAAAGGAATGCCCCACAAATGTTACCATGGCAAAACTGGAAGAGTCTACAATGTTACCCAGCATGCTGTTGGCATTGCTGTAAACAAACAGGTTAAGGGCAAGATTCTTGCCAAGAGAATTAATGTGCGTATTGAGCATATTAAGCATTCTTAGAGCAGAGATAGCTTCCTAAAATGTATGAAGGAAAATGATCACAAAAAGGAGGAAGTCAAAGAGAAAGGTACCTGGGTTCAACTGAAGCACCAGCCTGCTCCACCGAGAGAAGCACACCTGGTAAGAACCAATGGAAAGGAGCCAGAGTTTCCAGAACCTATATTCCCTATGAATTCATGGCATGATGGGTGTTAAAAATAAACTAATCTATGGTCTATAAAAATGCTTTCCTTAGAATTGTGTTCCCTCTCCAAAGCTAAATTGGGCTCTAATTTATTTTGTGATATCTTTATTCAAATTTAGTATATTTTTACCTGAAAGATGTTAGGTGGCTTATTATGCAGCAAATAAAACGCAGTTGGTTAGGAAAAAAAAAAGAAAAAAGAGAAAAAAGAAACAGAGAAAGTGAGAAGTCACCCCTTAGGGGGAAAGGGAGGTTGTCAACACCGTAATTCCTTCTCTTCCATTCTCCTCTCAGGATCTTGGGCATGCATGCACATACGACCAGCATGAGTTTCAAGTCACTGAGACTGGGTCTCAAACTGTGGTCAACCATGTGGGAGTACAACTCCCCAATCACTATGCCACATGCTGACCCCAAGAAATAAATTTTTAAAAGAGTCACTGTCAGAACCTAATGACAGTGTAAGTCTGTGAAGCCGACTCTACTTACAAATGAGCTCATTCTTTTTTCTCATCATTTTATTGCAATAGCTCAAGCTCTTTGCTTAATAACATAATATTTTCTGTATTTTCATTATATCTATTATTATTATTATAGTCTCTCTTTTTTTCTCTTTGCTTAATAACATAATATTTTCTGTATTTTCATTATATCTATTATTATTATAGTCTCTCTTTTTTTTTAAAAGAGAGATTTTTGCTATAGGGCATGTGTGCTCACCAGAAAGAGAAAAAGAAAGCAAGAAATCACACACACATACACACACACACACACACACACACACACCCATGGGGAATGGCCACACCGCAATACCTTCTCCATTCACCACTCAGGATTTTGGGCACTTATGAACACACCCCCAGTATGAGTTTTAGGCTGTTGGGTCCAGGACTCGAACCGGGGTCGACTACATGGGAGTGGGGCGACATAGGTGTTATGCCTTCTCTGGTCCCCTTATGGTCCCTTTTAATATGAAGGTAGTTACTTTTTATCGATTTTATGTATAGTAATTATTTTGTATAGCTTAATATCAGGAAACTGAGATCTAAGGCTTTAAATGCCCTGCTTTAAACTAGTTTTGAACTGATTGGAGAATGCCAACCTGATGTACCAAGTTAATATATTCTTCTTCATTATATTTCTATTTTGGTTTCATTATTTGCAGTTAATATTGTGCTTGATAGAGTATTTTCTCTGGCTTGTTAATTTGCTTTAGTGTGCTTTATAGCAGTTACTTTAGGAATGAGAACCAAGCAGAATATCTTGTTTCCAGGGTAAACTCACCATTTAATTTAAGCATTAAATTAAGCATTTTTCCCTGGGAATGGCAAATAAATGACCTAAGAAAGTGAGTAGGTCTACGGTTCATAATAAGTGATATTTTGATGTGTCTGTCTTCAGGTAAATTTTCTTTTGGACAATGAGAATATGCCAGGAGGGAGTATTTGTCTACTAAATTTCTGAAAGTATGTTGATGTGCCTATTTTGCTTATAAATATGTTAACATATTGCGTGATTCCTTAATAAGAAATGTGATTTATTCAATAGGTTCAGTTCATGTACATCTTTAATTTGTTTCATTACTTTAGAGAAACATCTCTAATTAGAGTAATTCAATGGTGACCTCAGCTCTCAGTAAGTTAATAAAAACTCTGTGAAGAGGAAAGTATCCTTGGTTAGTTTTGTTTTTATTTGTCCATGTAGACTGAAGAATAATACTATAAAAATTCTGTAAATTTATGCTCAATAACTACATTTATTCCTAATTACGATGATAAAATAGATACAACAGTCCCCTGGATAGCAGTTAAATTGACCTCTTGATCTCAGAAATCTCTGAGAGATCCAAAATAGGCTATTTATTAAAAATAATTACTTTATTTATCCATGTATTTATTTTCCTTTGACCAGAGAGAGAGAGAGAGAGATTGAGAGAGAGAGAGAGGGAAAAAAAGCCACCAGGTCCAGGATTTGAACCATAATCGGTCATGTGGGAGTCCAGCGCCTTTAACCATCATGCTACCTGGTGGCCCCCCAAAATAGGCTACTGATTTAGGTTTGGTTTCAAAGAGGTATGAGGGGATTGAATATAAGATATTGCTAGTCAACTGTATTTTCCTCCATGAGCAATGTGCTAGGGGTAGAGGAAACAAATTGAGATTATTAACCATGTCACCTCATTTATAAGATGTACATGATAGGGCCAGCAGGTAGCATAGTGGTTAAAACATTGGACTCCACGTGGTCAATAGCAGTTTGAGTTCCAGATCCAGCAGCATGAAACTCACACCAGGCATGTGTGCATGTGTACTCAAAATCTTGAGAAGAGAATGGAGTAGGATTGTGGCATGGCCATCTCTCCTGAGTTTATTTCAATCTCTTGTTCTGTCTCTCTGGCAAGTGCTTGCTTCCTATTGAAAAATCTCTAACGAAAAAAAAAAAAAAGAAAAGGAAAAAGAGATATATGTGTATTTATTCATATATAGAAAGATGGATAGGTTGATAGATTCTATGTGTGTGTATATATATAAATTCATATACCTACATAAATTAGAACTTGGGCATAGTATGTTTCAGCTATGAAAAATATGTTTATTATCATGTATTCACTTACTCATAAAATATTATCGAATATTTTCTATGTACCATGTATTATTTTAAGTACTATACATCACTATAGAAAAGACTAAGATTTTAGCCCCTTTGTAGGTTAAATTCTAGTAGTGGATACTAATCATTGCATTAATTTAGGCAAAAAGTGATGATCACTCTGACCTGTACATAAGCAATAAAAGGTAACATGAACTGTGTTCAATGTACACAGATCTTGTGTACATTGCCAAGATAGAATAATTGGAAAGAGTCTTAAAGAAAAAGAGAAAAGGCAACACGATTTTATATTCTTTTGCTTGAGAAATGTAAAGGATGGAGTTACCTTCAAATGAGATGCTAATGACTGCAAAAGAAATAGTTGTGGGAAAGAAGATCAAGGTACCAGTACTGGATATGTATTTAAGATGCCTATTAGATCTCTAATTGGAGTTATTGAATAGGGAGTTGTATATAAAAATTGACAGGTCTGGACCAGATTTAGAAAATTAATGGTATTGACGTTTAGAGAGTATATGAACAATGATGCTAGATAACATCCCTAGGAAAATGAGAACAACAAGAGAAGTTGATCAAACTGATTATCTTGAGTACTCCAACATTAAAAGGACAGAGAGAAGCTCCAGTGTGGGTAAAATGGAGTGAACAAACTCTACCAAGTCTCTTTCTAAAAGTAGCTATAACTTCAAAAAGAATGCAAGGAACAACTACCTGAGGACACTGAAAAGTATATACTAATTGGCTAATTAGGGAAGAAGCCCAGGATGTGAAGCATCCATAAATTAGTGGTAAGTATATTGCTTTTTTTTGTACATATCATCCCCAACGTCAACTGAATGCAGCCCAAAATTTGGAAGTGGGTAGCAGAGTAGAAAGAGAGAAAGTTCCAGAGGGTCTCTCTAATTCTGGTTAGAGAAGCATGAAAGGAATCCTATAAAACTCAGAAATATCAGGAGAAATATTCCATTTATTATTTTTTTTTCTGTGCTGTCTCCTGGTGGTGTTGGTGACAGCAGTGTCAAGGACATCATTTTTTTTTTTTTGGGGGGGGAGAGGTTTTTGCTATAGGGCATGTGCACTCACCAGACAGACAGAGAGAGACATAGAGACAGAAAGCGAGAAATCACTCCCCAAGGGGGATGGCCACGCCGCAATCCCTTCTCCTCCATTCTCCTCTCGGGATCTTGGGCACGCATGCACATGCGCCCGGCGTGAGTTTTAAGCCACCGGGTCCGGGACGCGAACCGCAGTTGACTACGTGAGAGTCCAGCAACATAGCCATTACGCTAACTGCTGGTTCCTGCATCATTTTTTTTTTTTTAAGTATAGAAACTATTGTCACAAGAGAGTGACATTGACCTATATTGCACTTTAACAATCTCCTTGACCTCCAGCTGCTTGGCACCAATGCCAGCACCTTGACCTTGGACTTTTCAGCCTCCAGAACTGAGAGAAGTACATTTCTGTTGTTTAGAAAGTGCCTGAACTGTGGTATTTTGTTATAACAACACAAAAGGACAAGGACAGTATTACTGTGGAGAATACAGTCATAAAGAGAAGAGTCATAACACACTCTTTGTCTTCAGAGAATGTATTTTCAATTGACTCATCATTTTCTTAATAAAATATCTCCCTGTAAATTGCAGCCTAATATTTTTTTCTGATGAACATCTTGGGATTGTTTTCCATCCAAATGACAATGTATTTCATGATTAAAATCTATATTTGTCTACAGTAATAAGACAGATTTCTCAAGTATGCTTTTTCTGCCATGATGTTCCCTAATAAATTCAGTTATAAAAATTCCTAAAAGCATTTTATAGATATTAAAAAATCCAAATGGGGTAATTTACTAATGGATTGCTATTCAAATTCATAAAATTTCTGATTAAAATATCAGTTTTATAATATCAAAGTAACTTTTACCTTGCAACTAGCTCCCTCTAAAAACAAATTCCACTAGTTTTACTAAGAGAGAAATTAAGAATTAAGCCTAAAGTTCAAGTGGTTAAAAAAAAGAGAATGAAATAAAATGTAACTTATACAATTGCATGTGCTAACAGAAAGTGATCCAAAACCAAATTCTATAGCATTAGGCATTGTTACTTCAAAAAACAGCCAATAGCCATTGAACTTCAAGCAATAGAGTTAGAATACAATTAGGAGGGCAAGATAGTGCTTAACTTCTTTGGATAACTCCCTCCTAGCTTTCATACCTTTTTTTTTTTTTTTAAGATTTTTGCCATATAGAGTGTGCACAGGCCAGAGAGAGACAGAGAGAGGGAAAGTCAGCAATCACCCCTGGGAGGGGATAGTCATACTGCAATCCCTTCTCCTCTAGTCTCTTTCACGATTTTAGGCATGTACACATGCACAGAATGATTTTCAAGCCCTTAGGCCCAGGACTTAAACCATGGTAAGCCATGTGGGAGTTCAGTGCCTTAACCACTACACCATCTGTTGGCCCCAGCTTTCATATCCATAATATATTAAATGATGAGCAGTAAGCATGCAAAGTATGGCATTAATGTAGTGCACAGTTGATCAAATAAGGAAAAGCTGGTTAAATAAATGAGCAGAATGTGGAGCTGGGAGTCCAACACAGACAGAGGCAAAAGCATATATGAAAAAGAAACCATTTAGAATATCCAGGACATTTTCGAGAGTTGTGTAGATCATGTTGAAAAAAAAAATAGGGAAATAATCAGAGATTTTTTAATACTAGATTTAGAAAATATACTTTGGAAGTAGGCAAAGAATAATCATTTAGGTTCTTAATAATATTCAATATAGTAAAAGTAAATAACTAAAAAAAGTAACTACTCCTATAACGTTGTTTAGAGTAAACTGAACAAGAAACTGCAATGAACAGAACATATCACACAGAATCAGCCCCAGAGTGATCAGTTAATCCCGGGGCAGAGGAAGCTATTACTAAATCCCACATAGCTGTCACAGTTTGAGTTCCAGCACATGGAAGCTTGAAAAACACAACACATCCCTAGAACCCTGATAGGAGCCCTGATAGGATAGAGGTATGCACTCGTACCCTCTAGCCTTGAAAAAGGAGACAGGAGACTTCCAGCCGGTGGTGTGGTGATTAGGGCAGCTAGATCTCACATGACGGACTATAATTCAAATCCTGGACGTGGTGGCTTGAGGAATAGGCTGGGTGCATCTGTGAGTGTGCCCAAAATCCTGAAAGGAAGAATAGATGGAGGAGAAGGAATTGTGGTTTAACGAACCCTATGGCGAGTGCTTTCTCCACTTTCTTTCTCTGTCTCTGGTCAGTACACAGGCCCTCTAGCAAATTATTTCTCAATATATATTTCACTGGTTCTAGAAGGAGAAAATGGAAACATGGAATAAAGAGGAATACTAAGAATAAAAAGGTTCCTGTAAGTCTAATGAGACTGTAAAGTAAAATTGCACAGAATTTGGTGATCCTGGGTGACCAGTTGGATGGTACAGAAAAGGAATTTAGTAAATAAATGAGCAGAATGTGGAGAAAAGGAAGTCAGAGTCTTTCCAAATGTAGTGCCTGAGTGTAAGTAAAAGGCTAAGAATAAAAATAATAAAGAAATGAGAAGTTTGAGGAGGAGATAATATCATTTAAAATTTACTGATGCCCAAATTAAGGTAATTCTGGAATAACTAGGTGAGAATATCTAACAAGAATTATAAATTAGAATATAAAACTTAGAAGCTGAAAATTGAGATTTTCAACAAACTGCAAATGCCAATAATAATATACTTATTTATTATTAAAGTCTCTAATTTTTAAAAAGAATTATTTTATTTAACTTTATTTATTTATTTTAATTTGACTAGAGAGGAACAGAGTGTGTGAGAGAGAGAGAGAACAAGCCAGCAGGTCTGAGACTTGAGCCAGGGTCAGCCATGGGGGAGTTCAGCACCCTTAACCACTAGGCCATCTGCTGGCCCCTAAAGTCTCTAATTTTAAAAATGCTTATTTTTTAAAAAATGTTTAATGGTTTATAACACTTTCATGTCTATTTTTGCTTTCCTTGTGTGTTATGTTAGAGAGATTTTTGCTACAGGGGTCATGCACTCACCAGAGACAGAGAAAGAGAGAGAAAAAGTGAGAGAGTACCACCCACACTAGGAGGATGGCCATGCTGCAATCCCTTCTCCTCCATTTTCTTCTTAGGATTTTGAGCAGGCACACATATGCACCTGGCATGAATTTAAGCCACCAGGTCTGGAACTTGAATAGCAGTTGACTACATGAAAGTCCATCAATGTAACCATTGTACCATCTGTTGGTTGCAGGCAAAAACCTCTTAAATATTTTTTAAAAAGAAAAGAAAGAAATTTAAGTATTTAATTCAATGAAACTTACATTTTATGCAGAACCAATGGTGTGGTAATAATGTAATCTGGAACACATTTCCTGTACTAAGTATCTAAAATCTATCCAATGATATTTTTTATCTGTATAACAGAGACCCTGCTTAAGAGTTAACATATGAATCATGCACAATACAGTGGTTGGTCCATATAAGTGTTGTCTATTGTCATTACTGCTATTACTAATACCACAACCATTGTATGGAGGCACAGAGTACACTAAGCACAAAGCCATGGTATTATGAAGTGATTCTATACCTCTAGCACAAAGCCATGGTATTATGAAGTGATTCTACACCTCTAATACATTTTCACCACTTCATTTTTTTTTTTTTTTGAGATGGATTTTTGCTATAGGGTGTGTGTACTCACCAGAGAGACAGAGAGACAGAAAATGAGAAATCATCCCCCGGGGGACAGCCATGCTGCAATTCCTTTTCCTTTTTCCTCCTCTGGGAATTTTGGTCATGCACACACACACGCCTTGCGTGAGTTTAAGCTGCTGGGTCTGGGACTCAAACCATGGTTGACTACGTGGGAGTCCAGTAATGTAACCATTACACCATCTGCTGGCCCCATACCAACTCATTTTTAAAAATATGGATTTGTAGGCATTATATATGGATCTGTTTTCCTAGTTGGGGCTTATATACTCCCTAAAATTTCTTTACAGATATGTAAAAATATTCCTAAAATAAGAAAACATACATAAATATACAAATGAAATCAAATTTATTACTGAATGAAATATGTGCAAATGTTAATAAAGCAACAGTCAGTGTAGCAGCCGAAAACTTCATGAAGTGATAAAGACCTGTGTTTAACTTTCACAGAACAATCTAAAGAATGAGTCATCATCATTAAATATCAGTAGAAATGGGATGGAATAAAGTTTCTGGGTTAAGACTTAAAGAACTGAGAAAATTAGGAGCATGCTAAAGGCTGTTTTAGAGATTATAAACTATATACTGGCTAGATTTTGATGTATTTTAACATCTCATCTAAAGCATCCTCACTTGCTCCTGACAAAAATAGGTAAGAGCTAAATGTCTCTTAAGTGGGAACTGTCTTAATGAAAGTATGTTGAGATTTAAAAAAAAAAAAAGCTCAGGTAAAAACAAACACAACTAATTTCTACCGAAGCACATTTAAAATGGAGAAAAGTTACCAGTCAAGATAATGGTAGAGTAATCAAGGCATGAAGTTTCTGTTTGTTTCTTTGGGTGTTCTCCATAGAATCTGTGTGTAGAAAAGGCAGACAACTAAGACCTAGTAAAGGTGTAGAGTTGTATAGTGAATAAACTTTTTTTTTCTTTTTTGCTAGAGTGTGCATGAACCTATAGGAGAGAGAGAAGTAGAGAAAAAGCACCCAACAGGGCCTGGTCACACCTTAATCCTTTCTGCTCCGTTTCTATATCCTGAGCACATGTGGATATGCCTGGCATGTCTTTCAAACTGCAGGCTGACATTCAAACCACAGTTGGCCAAGTGGGATCCAGCTCCCTCTGTACATTCCTTAACTGCTATGCTACAGATCGAACCTGGTGAACAAACGCTGATCTTTATGATTTGAACCCATACATATGTTTGATAAATACAACTTATTTTTGTTCTTTTCATAAAGTGTGTGAAGAATAAAATTGATCTGGGGTCTTTAAATGGTGCAATTATATATCAAGGCAATTTATATTTCATATCAAAATGTGAGGTCCTGTATCCCGAAACTTCTTTTTTAAGAGGACATGTGTGCTTGCCAGATAGAAAAAGAGAGAGGAAGAGGGAGAAAGCACCCTCTAATGGGGTGTGGCTATACTGTCATCTCTTCTTTGCCATTTCTCCATTGGATTTTGGACATGCACATACACATGACCAGTGTGTTTTTCCAGCCACCGGGGCAGGAGTTTTAAACCACAGCCAGCCATATAGGCTCCAACTCACGTTAATCACTAGGCTATTAAGCAAGCTTGCTGCTGAACATTTTAGTATGTGTCCATTTCTCTATTTAGTTTTAATTAACTTCTGTTTATATATCTTTCTTAATTATTTAAAACTGCTTGAATATTTTTGGATAAAGCAGAACAATTACTTGTTGATGTGTTCAGTAAGCTGGTAATACATGCAACACTGATTTCCACTAAAGGTAAGCATAAGCCTTTCCCTGACGAGGCATAAAGGAAAAATCAGTAATTTTTCTATTTACAAAGTTACCTGTGTATCATAATGTCCTCTTGTATTCAAATAGGAAACAGTCTGGTTTTATTTTCTATCCATGCTTTCTTCTTCCCTCATGTTTTTAACAATGTAAAATATGAATTATTTAGGTCAAGGTAGGGGTGGCTTTTCGTTCTTTCCTTATCAAATAGTCTAGGATTTTAAGAGTCAGATATTTGATACATTTAGTTAAAAGAAATATCACGTTGAAGTAATTTATATGTAGGGTACAAAAACGTTCTTAGAATATGCATATTATGAAAAAACTATGCATGGGTTTCAAAAACATTTTTTTGCTAAAATAAACACATACTTTGATCCCATTTTTCCATAAACTTTATGAAGTCCTCTCTTATCTTTTTCTTAGATTCAAATATAGCAAAATTTATTATAATAAGCAAGACAATTTGGCTATATCATTTAAAATATTTCAAATAACATTATGAGAAAGATGCCTTCACTATTATTTACATATGTTTTATAAATTTTATTTTGAATATGCATATTTTCACATTCTTTTCTTTTCTTTCTTTTTTTTTTTTTTTTTTAAGGTTTTTGACATAGGGTATGTGCAGTCACTGGAGAGAGACAGTGAGAGGGAAGGTGAGAAATCCACCCCCCACCACCAGGGCGGGATGGCCACAGCACAGTCCCTTCTCCATTCTCCATTTGGGATTTTGGGCACGCATGCATGTGTGCCCAGCTCAAATCACCAGGTTCAGGACTGGAACTGGTCGCATGTGGGAGTCCAGTGCCTTAACCACTGTTTTACTTGCTGGCCCCTCACATCCTTTTTAATGGCTAACTTACACCATTAAGTTTAATATTCCCTGACAAAAATCTAAGATATACATGTATAGTAAATAGAAAATACAAAATATTTTCTGACAATTAAAATGATTATAAAATGACAAAGTATCAAATAAAGAGAACTTTTAAAATGTATGAGAAAAAGAACATTTGCTGAAACTAGCAGGTGGCATGGTGGTTGGTTCAGGTGCCGGACTCCCACACTGCCAACTGCAGTTATAGTCCTGGACCTGGTGGCTTGCTTTCTCACTTTCCTACTCCCTCTCTCTCTGGTGAGCACCCATGTCTTATAGAAAACTCAAAAAATAATAAGAAAAAATAAAGTTAAATAATTCTTTTAAAAAGAAATATTACATTTGTTAATAAGGAGATATAATAAAAAAATAGTAGCATTCTTTATATATCCACTAATTTATGTATTTAAATGTGTAATCTATTCAGGACAGATGAGTATCCCAATTTTCACAAGTATACTAAGTACAGTTTTAATTAGTTACTATGCTGACTCCCTTCAGGCCAGAATTTAGGCTAGAAACTTGCAGATTGTTTGGAAACAATCTGAATACTTATTTGTTTACTTTAGGAAGAATTATGTCTGCTGTAATATTCTTCTATCCACTGTGAGCAATAGTTCTCATTTCTTATTTGTAATCATTAATCTATTTCAATTTTCCCTTCTTAAGAAATTCATGTATGTATGTACTTTTGCTAGCGTGTACATATGCTCACTAGCAATAGACCCCCCCACAGGGCATAGTCATACCGCAATCCTTTCTCCTCTGTCTCTCTCCTTTTAGTATATCAGGCATGCATGCATACCTGCTAGATATGTTTCTCCAGCCTTGGGTACAGGACTTGAACCTTGAAGTAGGCCACGTGGGATCCAGCTGCCTCATTCACCAGGCCAAACAGCCGGGCCTGAAATGTATTTTAATCTCAAGTCTACCGCTAGTGTTATTGGATGGGGAGCTGGGGAGCATTGTGATGAAATGCTTGGTTTTATGGGTCCAGCCCATAAATGGTTAGAGACCTGTCCTGAGATGCAAATAAAGTCACAACAGCAAGAAAAATAAGAAAGGATAAATTTTTAATAGGACAGTATACTGAGGAGACTTCTGGGCATGCAACTTGTCAGAATAAACTGTATTTGGAATAGATTAGTAGTTACTTTTATCATGGGGTATTGTTATGAATATTCAACAGTGGAGGTCCATCATAGGAGCTGGCTCTTTGGTTTTGCAAGGGCTTTTGTTGCATCTTCATTAAGTCTCTTCAGGTAAGAGAAACTAAATTTTCTGGCTTGGGGAAGTCAAACAAATGCCCAGTGTAGACTTTGAAGGTGTGAGCATGTGCATAGGGATGGTTTTGCCTATTTTAGTCTAGTGCTGCCTCAAGTGGGAGATGAAATATTGACCAAACACGCTAGAGAATGGCTGTGTGCTATGCATAGCTGTGGGAAGGAAGATAGTTACCTCTAGGCTTTTGATGATAGCTTAGATAATATAAAGTGAGATCAGCTTCCCTTTCTGGTGCAAGGGAGTCAGTTGTAACCCCTGATAAGCAGTGATAGAGGGGCAGATGAACTTCTTCTTGTTATCTTGGGAATTTCTGCTCCTATCTGTCTGACTACCTATAGTGCTAGTATCTTCCTGGCCCTCCCTCTAAATGTTCTGATGGAATGTGCAGTCTTTAATGGGTGTGTACTTTGTGTATGCAATACCCATACATAATATTTAATACTATGGGTGTTTTAATATTCTGTGTCACTTCTATATTCAAAAATTTTCTAAGAGTATACCTCAGTGATAGACTTTTCAATGTACCTGAAAATTTATTATTCTTCAGAACTATTTTTATTATTTATTATTATTCCAGAACTGTCTTCCACTACTTAACATTCTACTGAGACAAAATCTCTGAATAAACAGAAATGGCTAGAGCCAGATGAGAGTGCTGTGGTAAAATGCCCTGTTCATAAGACCTACCCACACGAGAAGGTTACCTGTTTGTGGTAAGAGACCTCCTTCAGTGTGTCAGGCACATGCTTGCTCATGATCTAAGCTGTTCGAACCTGGCGCTGAATCGTGAAGTCAAGACTCATTCAGGACTCTCTATTTTTCTCTTTCTTTCTCTCTGTATCTCTCACTCATCAAATAAATAAATAAATAAAACTTAATTTAAAAATCTTAAGTGAGATTGCTTTGACAAAAAAATTAATAAGTATTGTTAGCATAAATTAAAGGGCATACCTAGTCCCTCCCAGGTGCCTAAGGCATTTTTTTTTCATCCAGTGCCTCTAAGGCATTTTTCTTTTTTAATCCCCTTCCTCTTTCTCTTGTGTTGACCAATCTTTCCTTGTTTTACTTGTCACAGATGGCTGATGCTTGTTTTTCTAAGTTCTAGTCTTCATACATAAAGATTTTTCCATCCTTTTTTTTGCTGGCACCAGAATTAACACCAAGAGAATATATGGCAGATCAAAAGGTAGGATAAAATATCAAGTGATAACAATAAAACAAGACAGATGTTGTAGAAGACTCAAAGGAATCTTGTCCTAGGACTGCCTTAATTATCCAATCATAACTCGGTGCCTTTTAAAACCCAATGAAAGTCTATAGCCCTGGAGCCAGCAGATAAGGTGGTGGTTAAGGTGCTGGACTCCAACGTGGTTAACCTTCTTTCAAGTCTTGGACCTCGTGGCTTGTTTTCTCATTTGCATTTGCCCCCACCTCCCATCTGTCTCTCTGGTGAGCACGTGTGCCCTATAGCAAATTATCATTATATATGTATGTATGTGTGTATATATATATATATATTTGAAGTCTATAGCCCCTATCCTTCAGGGCTAATGCAAACCTCTGAATCTGGCCTCTTTCTTGTTTTGGAAAGTGAACTAAATTTTTCTCCCCACTTACTATCTGGATCTGTGAATTCTAACCATAATAAGGCAAGATATAGGGATATTAAAGACACAGACAGGGTAAAGTTCCAAGATAAAAACACAGTAAGCAACAATGGCTAAGTTTTCACTAGGGCTCAAAACAACTGTAGCTAAGGAAAACTGTTTATATTCACTACCTACATTCTTAAAAAGGTACTGATCCATATGGTCTGTTGACCCCACAAAGAACAGAGTAATAAATCACCTACTGTATGATGTAATTATTTTCTGAAGTCCATTTTCTTATCAGAGAGCCAGCCCATTGCTTGGACTGCTAGATAAAACACTTCACCTCAGCTCCTCTTCAGCAGTTCACAACCCATTCTGCCCCCCCACCCCCCCACACACACACACCCCCCGCCAGTTTGGGAGCTTTCATTTTCATGCTTTAATAAACTCCTGCTTTGCTGCTCCTCAGTGTGTCTGCATCCCTGATTCTTTGTGAGTAGGAGACAAGAACCCAGTCATCTCATGGTACTGAATCTAACATTGATGTTGGGCCTTGTTAAAGAACACTGGCCTGCGGGCCAGCAGGTGGCACAGTGGTTACCATGGTAGATTCCCACATGGTTGACAGAGGTTCAAATCCTACACCTAGTGGCTTGAGACTCATGCCAGGTGTGTGTGTGTGTGTATGCATGCCCAAAATCCCAAAAGGATTTGGAGAGGGATTGGAGTGTGGCCATCCCCACAGGGGGTGATTTCTCATTTTCTCTCTCTCTGGGGAGCACATGCGCTCTATAGCAAAAATTTCTCTCTTTTAAAAAAAAAAAAGTGCATTGGCCTGAGAAAGGCTCCGTACTCCAGCTTTAGCTTCAGTAAGCATACTGCGAGCTCACTTGGAAAACTATTTCCTAAGTAAGTTGCTAAATTACAGCCAATTACAGCAGCTGTGATCCAGTCAGTCACAGATATGTCACCGTTTAAATCGTGTTAACCCAAACTTTGAGATGTAATCAATTCAATGATTTCTCTACCTTATTCTCTCCTTCTATTTTTGTAGCTCACTTTCTTTTTCTAGAACTTAAGTATTGTACCCCGAAGACACCCAAGAGTACTATTCTGGGGTTCTGGATTAGAATCATGTGGGTTTTTTTGCTCAATTAAATTCCACTGAAACTCTGAAGTTTTTCCTTTAACAGCCTGATAATGTTAATATCCTGTGTCAAGAAGAGCCTCAGCTACTATATTACAGAATTAATTATTTAGGCTGTCAAGCCAAAATGAACCACAAATTTTTTTTTGCCATGGTCAGCCATCTCCAACTAGTTTAAAACAGCTAGTGTTTAAGAAAAAGACCTCCTCATTTGTATTTTATACCAACAGTAAATATTTCCAAACTAAAGAAACCTGTGTCCCAAGATGTCTGCTTTTTAAAATTTTTTTGTTAACAGTCAGGCCATTGCAAAAGAAGTTGTCCATTCTTGCAGCAGTCACGTGACAGCCCCAATTCTCTTTGCCCTGAAATTGTTTTCCTACTAGAGATAAACGCTTCGCTCCAGGACAATAATCAGCCAAACTCTCAGATAGGGAAACAACAAGTATTTCTGTGGTGAGGGTTTCAAATGAAGTCTAAAATGTTCCATGTCTGAACCTGTCTAATTAACACTTGGACCACTTTTAGAAGAACACTGTAAGAATTAGTCCTCTCAGTTTATTCTGTTTTACTCTGCTTCTCCCATGGGAACCTTAACAGTTGACTGAAACCTCTCTCCTCTATCCTCTGTTGGCTGTATACTCTGCTGCTCTGTCCATCTGTTTCTTGTTTTCATAATCTTAGCTGTGCCCCAAAATTATTGAAACAAAACAAAACAAAACAAAATCATTTGTCTGTAATTCTAGCTTGAGAAGAAATGAAAGGATGGAACTGTCTGTGAATATAAGGCAAATTGGAAGTAGCCATGCTGAGTGTGGGCATTAAAAAACCTTGTCCTACTCTTCAGTGGGCTGCCCCAATCTACTTTATACATGTATTATATTTACTAGATTAAGCTGGCATGAAAACTTCCAGTTAGTGAGTTAGTCTCTAAAATAAGACTGTGGACAGAAGTCTGACTACTTTTCCTATTTTTCCAAAATCTTTTCAAAAGGGACTGGGGAAGTCATGCCACAAACATTAACAGACCAGTTATTTTCTAACAGAATTCTTCCTACCTCCTGTTCCTAGCATAGTATCTTTGAAATGTATATTTCAACCTACTACAGTAGATTATTTTGCTCATCTCTTCCCAAGACACAGAATTTCCTTTTTCCTTGAGATGTAGATTAAGCCTTTCTTTAACTAAAACACAGATCTTCCCTTCCAATCACCAACCTAAGGATTGTGGAACCCACCTATAACCTACAAGCACCCCTCCATATGTCCCGCCTTTTTGGGCCAGACCAATGGAAAATCTTTTCACTAAAATTGTCTGTCAATCTCAAAAACAAATGAAAGGAACCCCTGTACATTATCATCCCGAGAAAGGCATGTATGCCTCTTCTCTGGGCCTAGGTCACTCACAGTTGGCTTAGAAATAAACTGCATTAATTATTAATTATTAATTTTACAGTTGGTTATTTTTTCCATCCACAAGACTTTCTGGCATTAGAGCTATTTTTAGCTGTTTATTTTGTAAGAGAAATTTACATCTGTAAAGGAAATTTCCATCTGTAAAGCTGTCTGCCTTTCCCCACTGGCAAGAGGGAGAGAGAATAATTTCACTAGAAACTTGCCAGTGGAGAAATCATTGGTTTAATCTACATAATGTCTTTCCTTTGTTTAAGTTGATTTTTTCTTAGCTGTCTTGTCTTAACTGAGCCTTTACCTACATTCATTTTTGCTGGGGAAGATGCTATATAAACCTTAAGTGCCAACTCTGAATGTTTGAGATGTTAATTTTCTACTTGCTGTTAGCTGAGAGCCATTCCTTCAGATATGCAAATTTAGAGGAGATGACTCATCAGAAGAGGGAGCAAAAAGAAGAAAAAAAAAACTATTTGGAAACAGACAAAAAATAATAAAAGGGTTTTTCCCCCCCTTTCACTTTCTTTCACAAATATTAGTAAATGGTTTTGGCTTTCTGAGGGAGCACTCTCTTTTTATTAGACAGAGAGAAAAACAATTTGGATGAAAATATTCCTTAACAAATTAATGAACTGTGTATATCATACCTGACACATGACTAAAATTTTAAAATGAAATAAGATTTGTTTCTGTTTATATGTCTTGCTGAGTCAAAAAAGAACAACATAAAGCAAAAGCTGTGAGGTAAAAGGAAATGTATTGGTCCCACAAGCTATTGGATCATCAAGAGAAAAACAATTTGGATGAAAATATTCCTTAACAAATTAATGAACTGTGTATATCATACCTGACACATGACTAAAATTTTAAAATGAAATAAGATTTGTTTCTGTTTATATGTCTTGCTGAGTCAAAAAAGAACAACATAAAGCAAAAGCTGTGAGGTAAAAGGAAATGTATTGGTCCCACAAGCTATTGGGTCATCAAGACAGTCATGAGGCATTTTTGTATAGAAAAATATGTCATGACTTTCCAGTGACTTACTAGTATCAAATAAGGATCAAACTCTGTGGCATGCAGTCAAACCCACCAGCAGTGAGGTCAGACGGAAATCACCAACATGTTCACCAACATCAAAAAGGCTAGGGTGTTAAACTCATAAAATGGTTAAAATACATGTAAGTTGTACTAAAGGAGTTTACTTGGACAAAGATACTAAAGGAAGGTCTTATGGAGATGGGGGAATTGTCGGGATTGGGTGGAAGTCCATAATCAGAAGCTACCTAAAGCAATTTATTAGTAGTGATGGTAACCCATTCAGGAGGATTTGTGACCAGCCTAAGGGAGACTACAAAACTGGAATTATTTTGATAAAAAGTGCCTTGTGACAGTCAGCAACACAGTCAACTGGTCAGCTGGCTGATTAATCACCCAGTCCTCCTCTTAGTTCTTCAGATAGAGGTTTTTTTTG
>NW_006206250.1:366735-380708 GCF_000334495.1 Tupaia belangeri chinensis | reverse complement strand
CTCAAACCGCAGTCGACTACATGGGAGTCCAGTGACATAGCCATTACACTAACTGCTGGTCCCTTCAGATAGAGTATATATAAAATAAAATATAAAATAATATATAAAATATAAAATAAAATATAAAATATATATAGTTAAAGTACATTGAAAAAACTCCCATAGTCTGCTTTGCTTTGGTTTCTTATAAACACACTGTGACCTCATTTAAAAGGCTGCTTTTTGGGTTGGTTGCTAGGATACAGTCAATCACAGCAGCAAGGCTTCAGTCTTCACAGGCATTCTGCCTTTTAAACTGTCTTAACACAGTCAAACTTCAATATATACCCAATCCAGTTGTTTACCTCATTCCTTCACTTCTGTTTTTGCAGGTCTCTTGCTTTCCCTTTCTAGCACAGGTCACTTTCATTTTCTGGAACTTAAATATCCAGTGACCACGAGGCTACCTGGAGTCTGGAAAACTTCCCTATTTGAATTGTGTTTACTTTTGCTCAGTTAAGCTACACTAAATTAAATTGTCTTAAGTTTTTTTTATTTTAACAATATATATTTACATACACTTAAAATTTCTGAAAGTCTCTTTTTTGAATAAACTTTACTTCATAGTCTGTATGGCACCATAATGGGCAGGGATGCCTGTTTAGGAGGCTCCAAATCAGGTATATGTCTCACCACAAAGAGACAAAACTAGGTAAATAGAAAAGGAATTTATTCAGTGAGACCAACACTGAGGAAGTAGCTGACCAGAATCCATGACCCTCTTTGTCCTATAGGACAAGATACACTCTTATATAGGGATTTTTTTAGAGGCACAAAAAAAAACAAAGGACGGGTTATTTACTGTCTTGAGGCAAAAATGACCAGGAAATGAGAAGTCCTGATCATTGTTGTGGTGTAATCACAGGAAATGTGTTAGCAACAGATAGTATCAAGAGATAATCACTGTTTGTAGCAGAATGACCATTTTCCTTCTATGCAAGGGGATTAAAGATAAGCAATGATCAACAAGGGAGCAGAAGGAAAATGGAGTCAGTCAAGAAAATTCTTAGATTCTGGTTTACAAGCTAGGTCTAACTTTGTAATGCTTGGACTAATAAAATATTAGCAGGCCACATGAAAAGGGATTAGTAGCTTCTTTTCTTATCATGTCTCCATAGTCTGATATCAGCAAGGTTATTATAAGCCCCCTGAGTTAAGCATTCGATTCCACCTTTTGTGAGGAAGGTTCTTAGAAAACTCTTTGTGAGGGAAATGAATGATAGAAATTAAAGAGTATCCTAAGATTTAAACTATTGGGTTGTTGGCAAAGTTATGACACATTTTTGCATAGAATAATAGTCATGACTTTTCTGATGACCCAATATTAATATTGACTCTAAGGTGGGGCCAGCAGCTGGCATAGTACTTAAAGTGCTAGACTCCCATGTGGTCAACTGCAGCTTGAGTTCCAGACCCAGGGGCTTAAAACCCACACTAGGCATATGTGTATGCATGCCCAAAGTCCCTAGAGGAGAAGAGAGGAGAAGGGATTGGAATGTGGCCATCTCCCAGGGGGTTAATTTCTCACATTCCATCTCTCTGTCTCTATCTTTCTGCCAGGCTCACATGTCTTATAGCAAAAGTCTTTAAAAAAAAAAAGATGGACTCTGAAGCAAGTAAAATACAGAGTCGCTTTAGCCCGTTTATGGCTTGTCCACATGTATGTATGATTTATATTGGGTCACTGAGAAGGTCATGACACATTTTGACATAAAAAATACATCATGACTTCTTTGACAACCCAATGTGTGTGATATTTTTCTATGTCCTAATAAGAGTGTCAAAGTTAAATGATAAAAGATCTCTATTTAATTAGTTTAAAGAACAATAATGCTGCGCCAGCATGTGGTAGAGTGGTTAAGGCACTGGACTAAAATATGGTCCTGGACTCTGCAAAAATCTCTCCAAAAAAAGAAAAGAACAATAATGTATATATTAATTAAGTATTCTCACAGAAAAATTAGAATTAATCCAATGTTTTTCTTATTTTGTTTCGTCTTATTTTTTTTTTTTTTTTACTTTTTTGTACCATAGGGCACATGCATTCCCCAGAGAGGAGAGAGCCAGAGAGAGGGAAAGTGAGAAATTCACCCCCTAGGGGAGATGGCCATACTACAGTCCCTTCTCTTCCATTCTCCGTACACACCAGTTGCGTTTGCGTGAGGGGAGATGGCCATACTACAGTCCCTTCTCTTCCATTCTCAGTACAGGATTGTGGGCACACACGCAAATGCAACTGGTGTGATTTTCAAGCCACTGAGTCCAGGACTGGAACCACGGTCAGTCATGTGTGAATCCAGCCACCTTACTACCATACCATTCGATGGTCCTAACCCAATGTTTTTTAAGTTCACCTGACTTGTGTAATTTTGGCCATACTACAGTCCCTTCTCTTCCATTCTCAGTACAGGATTGTGGGCACACACGCAAATGCAACTGGTGTGATTTTCAAGCCACTGAGTCCAGGACTGGAACCACGGTCAGTCATGTGTGAATCCAGCCACCTTACTACCATACCATTCGATGGTCCTAACCCAATGTTTTTTAAGTTCACCTGACTTGTGTAATTTTGTTAAAAAAAAAAAGAGAGAGAGAGAACAAGAAAATTGTTAGTTTGATTTAAACAGGTATATCTTCAGAATTATCAACATTAACCTAATATAGATACATGGCTTTTTATGCCTAGATTTGCTAGTTAAAGAAGCTTATGCTATATTTATATTATGATATTTTCTGGTAAAACAAAAAGAGGTAAAGCTAGCTGTGTCACATTTGTGAGCACTTCAAGCATAATTGTTAAAAATAAGTCAGTTAATGGACTACTATAATCTGACTCCCAGAACTGATAGCTTACTTTCTCACTTTCCCTCTGTCTCTTTCTCTCTCTCTGGCACTCCTTCTCTCTGGTGAGTGCACATACCCTAAAGCAAGATTAAAAAAAATAATAATATCAAATAAAATTAAATAAAGAATTCTATATTTTAAAAAAAAGTGAGTTAAGTAAATGCAAGTAATGTTACATTTTCATGTGAAAGATATCGTCTTTTTATCAAAAGGTTTTCACATCCTTATCACCAAGAATAGAAGGTGAGGCTAAGAGAAATTTCTGTAGACAATTTTATTCTCAAATATAGCCAAAAAAACCCTAAGAGAATAGGAATAAAATATTGCCTCCTCCACAGGTTTTTATTACAGAGAGACTAGAGCCTTTTGAGGCCGCTAGAAAACATATTCTATGCAATATCAATAAATGGCATTATGAAAAAATACATGACTCTAGTAGTAGTGATTCAGAAACTTGTTCATCTGCAGATTGCAGGTGTAAGAATTCACAATTTCTTCTTTCCTAATTTTTACTAGAAATGAAGGCCACTAATGGTTAGAAATTCTGATTTATATATTAATTTATATATATTCAAATTACTAGAAATAATAAAGGAAACAACTCTATATGCAAGGATGAAAGAAAAGTAAGATGTGCTTTTGGGAAAGGAAAGATATCAGGTATGAAGATGTTTTGTTTTATTTTTTACAGAAAAATGGAGTAATTTATATCCTAAAATAGATTGTTTCAGAATGAGAAAAGCAAAAGTAGAGGATGAAATGAAATGAATATGGAAATCACAGACTTGTTGAGGTGAATTTTGTAAAGGGAATTTCATATGTAATCAAGCTGGCTAGGATCAGGAGGGAACTTTTTATAAGTTTTTCTAAAAGTTGAGTATTGATATCAAACATACACTGATGCAAAGCTAACAGCTAACCTTGCATTAAGACAAAATTTTCTTAAAACACTTGTATGCTCTTAATAGGAAATTATGAAAAGTCTTACTTTACTTTACTTTTTATGTAATTGGCTTAGGAAACAAAGATTCTGTGTTTTATCAAGCTAATTTCCTGTGGTTTATGTTGTTTTAATTAGGTTTTTGTTCATGTAATAAAAGCGGTCCTCTATTAAAAGAGCTAGGGTTTTTCAACAATTCTATAACCTTCCATATTTACTTTTGAAGTCTTTAAGATATTACTCTGGTAAACGTGAATAATTGCTGTACCTAGTGACCTGTGATTCTGCTTTGATTGTTTTAAACTCTTGAGATTTTTAATAAATTTCTCCCGATTAAATTTTAAGTTACCAGCGCTAGCAGGTAGAGTGGCGGTTAAGGTGCTGGACACTCCCAGGTGGCTGACTGCAGTTCGAGTCCTGGACCTGGTGGTTTTCTTTCTCACTTTCCTTTTCTTTGTGTGTCTGTCTTTCCTGGGTCAAATTAAAAAATAAATGAATGAATAAATAAAATAAAATGAATAATTTTTCAAAAAACTTTAAGTTACCTCTCTTTCTTACTTCCTCTTTCTCTTTTTTTTCTTTAATTTTCTTTAGGGGGTGTGTGTGTGAGAGAGAGAGAGAAAGAGAGAGAGAGAGAGATAGTCAGAGAGCACACCCAGGGAGAATGGCCATGCTTCAATACTTTGTCCTCCCAGCATGTTTTTTTAAGGTGCTGGGTCTAGGATTTGAACTGTGCAACTGACATGTGGGATCCAGTTGCTTTAACCATCTTGCCACCTGGCTGGCCCACATTTTTTTCATGACTTTCAGTTGATGTTGAGATTTTCCAGGTGGACCCTTGGAGCATCTCAAAAGGATATATCTTTCATAAAAAGGGCAGGTATTTAACTAACTGGGGTTATTTGATATAGTAAATGATATGGGAAGCATTGCCAAATTATAAGTAATGCTAAACTTTCTTTGAGTTATATGCTCATGTATATACGTGTTATTTGTGTTCCCAAATGATTTGTAAGTCCTAAAATCTAATTATACCATTGGAGCAGGGAAGCATTTCCAGAACTCTAATAAAGAAATGGATGGATTATAAAACTGCTAATTCAATATGCAGGAAGAGAACTCATTAAATATTGAGAAAATGCTTTAGGAGTTTTACATGCTGAGTCAGTCAGTACTGAAATGGTTAAGAAATGAAATTTGAGACCAGGAGGTAGCATATGGTTAAGACGACTGGGTCTCATGTGGCTGACTGCATAGTACAAGTCCCACTCCTAGTGGCTTAATGAACATGCTGGGCACTGAGAAGTATGTGCCAAAAATCCTGAGAGGAGAAGGGAGAAGGGAGAAGGGATTGAGGCATGACTATTCTCTCTGAGGGATGTGCTCTCACTTTCCCTCTTTCTGTGTCTCTTTCTCCTCTGTGAGTACATGTTCCCTATGACCAAAACAAACAAACAAACAAACAACAAAACAAAGGAAGGAAAAAAGAAATTAAATTTGAATAAACTTAATAAGATTGACCCAACTTGAGTGACCTATAATAACCTATTTAACATACAGTACTGTGTAACCTGATGTGGATAACCAAAACTAATATTTAACAGAATGTAAATAAGGGCCAGTAGATAGTATGGTGACTAGAGCACTGGACTCCTACATGGTTAACTGTGGTTCAAGTCCTGGACCTAGTGGTTTGCATTCACATTTTCTGTCTCTTTTTCTCTCTGTGTCTCTCTGCTTAGCATGTGAACCCCATAGCAAGCTGGGAAATAATAATAGTGAATAAAATTAAATAAATTATTCTTAAAAAAAAGGAATGTAAATTCAATATTAAGTGTAGATTTATAGAAAGCCTAGTTGGCTGTGTCATCCATTCTAAATCCCTGAAGATTACATTATTAAAAGCTTTGTACTCTGTGGCTCATAATAAAGTACACAGAATAATATAAATTATGAAAAAAAAAATTGGTGGGTGACTTCTAAAATTGCTAAAGTGCTTTATAACCAATATTTGGTAAAATGATACATTTCTAGCATCTGTTAGTTCATTTGAATACTTACAGATAAATTTCATTCCATTGACACTGTCAATGTATATTTCATGGCAGTTTAGAAGCTTTCCTATGCAGAAATGTGATGTTATCATAGATGTTGCCAAAATGTTATTAGAAAATGTGTTTCCCCTGGAGAACTCTCCAGTGATAGAAGTAGTTGTTTCACTGAACAAATTGTAAAATAATTAAATAAGGGATTACAAATGTAGTAGCTACATGCAAACCAAACTGAATTGATTGAAATGCCTTATTCAAAGATGTTACTGATTGGGACCAGCAGTTGGCATAATAGCTATGTCGCTGGACTCCCAATGTAGTTGACCGTGGTTCAAGTTCCAGACTCTGCAGCTTAAGCTCACACTGGGTGCGTGTGTGTGACTGCCCAAGATCCTGAGAGGAGAATGGAGAAGAGATTGTGTTGTGGCTATTCCCCCTCAGGGGTGATTTCTCGCTTCTTGTTTCTCTGTCTTTCTCTGCCTTTCTGGTGAGTGCACATGCCCTATAGCAAAAAAAACTCTCCAAAACAAAAACAAAAATAAAAACAAAAAAACAAAGATGTCACTCATTGATGATAATCAGTCTACTCCAACTGGAAAAAAGATTGACCCCTTATGAGTTACTTGAAGGCCTATGCCTTAATTATAAAACCTCATGTATCTCACACTCTTATGAACCTCAACATGACTCAGTATAACAAGGCTTTAATGCATTGTACCAAAGCATATTTTATCAGGTTTTAAAGAAATTGAATACAAGCCCTTTGTGACACACCAACTGAAAACAGACATCCAGACCTTTGATGATGTGGAACCTAGAGATTGGATCTTTTGGAAATAACAGGGCTGCCATTATACCCTGTTGGAAGAGACTACATCAAGTTCATATCTGCAGCGCTTCTTCAAATCCTGAAGATTTGCATCCACATTTCTCAACTTAAGAAGCCCCTCCAGACTCTTGAGACTATACATCCACTGGAGACCTCAAGGTAAAACAACCAGGGAGGTTTCTCCTTGGAAGGTGATGGCATCGGCATCCTAGCTGTGACTAGCTCTCCCAAGATCATGGATAAAGACTTCTCATCATCATTTCTCCCTTTTTGTTATTTTCTTATATTTTCATTCTTTTTTAAAAAAAGAATTATTTAACTTTATTAATATTATTTTTAAATTTCTTACAGTAATATAGTTGAGAGAGGGAGAGAGAGCAAGAGGAAGTGAGAAAGCAAGTCACCAGGTCTAGAACTTGAAACATGGTTGGCCATGTGGGAGTCCAGCATCCCAATCACCATACCATATGCTGGCCCCGCTTCAATTATTTTTATACATGACAAGATAATTTAATAATTAAGATTTCATAATTGATCGCTTCTTCAGCAAATTTAACTGAATGTTGGATATGTCACGTCAAGTCTATTCCTTACATGATCTTAGAGATCCTCTAGTTCACTCTAACAAATTTCACTGGTTTCTAGTGTGATATCTGTTTTCTTCTATAGGGTTAGATTTTTTAGATTCATATATTCAACTATTTGTTTAAATCTAACAAGAAAAACCTATATTTAATTGTTTTTATTTTCAATTAAATTATGCCAGAAACTGAATAAGAAAATTAAAAAATAAACAGCAGTCTGTAGATAAATGTCAGACTTAATGCTTTAAGTGTCAGTTTTTTCCAAATCATGTAATGATTTTATAATGGAGCCTGAGATAAATTACTAGTGCTCTCTTACTGGTGACTCTTTTTTTAAAAAGATTTTTGCCATAGGGAGTGTGTACTCACTGGAGAAAGAGAGGTGGTGAGAAGGAAAGTGAGATATCAAACCTCCCCCCACCCCCCCAGAGGGCTGACCATGTCACAATCATTTCTCCTCCATTTTTCGCTTAGGACTTTGAGCACACAGGCACAAGTGGTCAGGTGAGTTTCAAGCAAATGGATCCAAGTCTCAAACCAGGGTTGACCACATGGGAGTCCAATGTCTTACCTACAGTGTTACCTGCTGGCCCCACTGGTGACTCTTAATGCTTAAAATGTCCGATAGGGAGCTGTCCCTTGTGACTTCCAGGATAAATCAGGGGACTCAAAAATTTCACAAACACATTAAGTTAAAGTATGAGTTTCTTTTGGTACATAGATAATTAGAAATCCAGGCATAGTTTTTTGTTGTTGTTGTCGTATTTCCTAATACACATTTTCCATGACCTTTTTGAAGAACTCATGTGTTTTTATCTATGGAGGATTTAGTGAAATAAATATTTAACAATACACATGGGCAATTCCATGTCTCAATAAGTAAAAAAACAAGAAACAAATGTACATTTGAGATCATAATAGTACCACTGTTACTTCATTACTAATTGGTAACTGGATATTGGTCTACATATTTTAATTTGTCTTATAGAATAAAGAAGAATTTGCCAACAGGCATAAATTACCCAAAGTGGGCAATTTCTTTTAGAATGATCCTTCCTTGGCTTGGCATAAATGTAAATGTGGTTATGATTAGATATTGGTCCCAAATATTAGTTACTAAAGCTGACTCTATTGTAAGTTCTCTAGCTACAGTTACTTTAGATAATGTGTTTGCTATGTACTATCTATTGGCTAAAGTGGGGTAAGTGGATGCAATAGCTAATGCCTTCCTCTGTACTTGGATAATACATCTGATAGAGTAGAAACTCAGTTATAAAAAATGTCATGGGAACCAGCAGTTAGCGTAATGGCTATGTCGCTGGACTCCCACGTAGTTGAACGTGGTTCGTGTCCCGGACCCGGTAGCTTAAAACTCACGCCGGGCGCGTGTGCGTGCGTGCTCAAGATCCCGAGAGGAGAATGGAGGAGAAGGGATTGCGGCATGACCATCCCCCCAGGGGGTGATTTCTCACTTTCTGTCTCTCTGTCTCTCTCTGTCTGGCGCGCGTATGCGCCCTATAGCGAAAACCTCTCAAAAAAAAAAAATTAAAAAAACGTCATCAAACAAGCTACTTCATTAAAACAAGTAGATAACTTTTGACTCTTTTTTATATAATTGATTTGATCCATTTGATTCATGATGGCATCTGTTAGGGAGTATATTTTAGTATCTTAGTATTATCTTCCTGGTAGCTATAGTAATAGTCTCCCTAGTGTACCAAATCATCTCAAGAGTCTTAAATGCTCACATGTAGCTGACCATTTTAGCTCAAATGGTCTCAGTACAGTTAGAACAATAAAAAAATGAAGAAAACATTTAAGTGACCTGTCATCCTGAATTGTGAATTCTTTATGAGACCAAAAAACCCATGGTTAAACTGAGTGGAATTGATGCCCCAAATTTGATCAATTTCTTGAAACTGAGATGCAGACTAAAAGGGGTAAATTGTTAAGTTCAATTACAACTGGACTAAAGCTGACTCCATACTTTAGATTGCTGGGTACTGAACGACAACCTAATCTAGCATGTAAACACTCTGCACCCTGAGAGTGTATTCTTATAGGAAAGAGCTAAGTCCCAGCTAGTAACAACAGCCAACCTTCAGTCAATCACAGGCTTCTTATTCATTAGAGTGTCCATATAATGTCCAATCACACCATATCCAAGTAAGAGAACTGTCCAGCTCTAACCAATAATAGCTGCCTTTGTACATCATTTCCAAACTTCCTCTTTCTCTCTATAAATACTGACTGCTCACATTGCTGGGGAGAGTTCTTTGAACCCAAACCTCTCTTGGCTCTGAGTGCTGTCCAATTCATGCATCTTACTTTGCTTAAATAAACCCTGCTAAAGTTTTTAAAGGATTATTATTTTTTTCTTTTCTTTTCCTTTTTAGAGAGATTTTTTGTTATAGGGTGTGTGCTTGCCAGAGAGACAGAGAGAAATGGAGAGATAGGAAGTAAGAAATCACCTTCCCAATGGGGAGATGACCACACCACAATCCCTTCTCCTCCATTCTCATTTTGGGATCTTGGGCATACGTGCCTGGCGTGCGTTTTAAGCAGCCAGGTCCAGGACTCAAACAGCGGTCTACTACATGGGAGTCCAGTGTTGTAACCATTACACCATCTACTGCTCCCTATTATTATGATTTTTCAATAGTAATAATTTGCAGACTGGAAACTGAAAGTTGTTACTGAGGCAACAAAGACATAAATAGCTATAAAATGGTTCTTTCAGATTTACATTCTCCCTCTAGTTCTTTTCATTGGTAGAAACTATTAGAGGACTGGCATAAAAGAAACAGTTTTTAAGTTCCCATTCTCCATGGAACAAAGCAGACTATTTTTTTTGAAAAGAAAGTTTCAAATAGAAAATTCCCTTAATAGTTATTTCTCAAAAAACGACATACAAATGGCTAACAGGTATATAAAACATGCTCAGCATCATTAATCATGAAGGAAATGCAAATCAAAACCACAATGAGATACCACTTCACTCCAGTTATGAAAGCAGTTATCAAAAGAACAATAGATGGGGGTTAGCAGGCAGCATGGTGGTTAAGGAGCTGGACTCCTACATAACTGAACATAGTTCCAGTCCTGGACCTGGTAACTTGAAAATCATGCTGGGTTGGGGCCAGCAGGTGGCATAGTAGTTAAGGTACCATGGCTAAGCATGGCTCAAATCCCAGACTCAATGGCTTAAAATTCATGCCAGGCACATGTTTGTGCATGCCCAAAATCCTGAGAGGAGAATGAAGAAGAAGGGATTGCAGTATGGCCATTCCACCTAGGGGATGATTTCTCACTTTCTCTCCATCTCTTTCTGTCTCTCTGATGAGCACGTATGCTCTATAGCAAAACTCCAAAAAAAAAGAAAAGAAAAGAAAATTATGCTGGGCATGTGTGTGTGCACATGCCCAAGATCTCAACAGAAAAAAGGAGAAGGGATTTTGGCTTGGCTATCCCACGTGATTTCTCACATTTCCTCTCTCCATCTCTCTTTTTCCTGTGAGCATATGGACCCTATGGCAAAACCTAAAATAATAATAATAATAGTAATAACAACAAAAGGTTATAAATGTTAAGGATGTGTAGAGACCAGTGGATGGCATAATGATTATGTAGCTGGACTCCCACATGGCCAACCAGGGTTCTAATTCTGGACCTGATGATATGAAACTCACTTCTGGTATGTATGTGTGTGCACTAAAAATCCCAAGAGGAGAATGGAGGAGAAGGAACTGTGGTGTGGCCATCCCCCCAAGAGTGATTTCTGCTTTCTGTCTCTCCATCTCTCTTTATCACCTGTAAACACTGTTGGTGGGAATGTTAGAACAGTCACTATGGAAAACAGTAGGAAGGTTCCTCAACAAATTCAAAATGAAACTACCATGTGATCCAGCATTCCCCATACTGGATGTATATGCAAAGAAAGTAAAATCAGTAAGCTGAAGAGATATCTCCATATTTATGTTTACTGTTGAACTATTCACAGTAATGAATATTTGGAATCAACCTAAAGGTCCAGCAATAGATAAGTGAATAAAACAAATGTGGTCCACACATATAATAGTAAATATTATTCAGATAAAAAAGCTGAAACTCCTCTCCTTTAGTACAATATACATTAATTTGGTGACTAATATGTTAAATTAAATAAGCCAGACACAGAAATTAAAATACCTCATGATCTCATTCATAAGTAAAATCTAAAAAGGTTAATCTCATGGAAGTGAAGGATAGAACAGTAGTTAACAGAGACTACGGAAGGAAGGAAGGATAAGAGTAAGGGAAAAGGTTGGTCAACGGGTACAAAATTATAATTAGATAGGAGAAATAAAGTTTTGGTGTTCTGTTGCACAATAGAGTGAATATGATTAACAACAATATTGTATATTTCTAAATTATTAGAAGAGAGTTTCTGGAATGTTTTCATCACAAAAAAATGACAAATGTATGCAGCAATGGACATATTAAGTACCTGGATTTGATCATCATGCAATATATAGATGTACTGAAATATCACATTGTAACTCTAAAACATGTACAAGCATAATGTGTCAATTAAAAAATTAAATATAAAACACACATCCAGACAAACATACACACCATCCATGAACTGTGTCTTTTTAGGAAACACAGAGACTAATTCCATGATAAATATATCACTAAAATTGCCTAAAATAATGAGAAGTAAGAATGCTAGGGAGTCAGTCAGTGACTGGGTGGTTAAGGTTACTGGATCCCACATGGCCAAATGTGTAGTTCAAATGCCAGCCCAAGCAGCTTGAAAAATACAAAGGGTAGGCTAGCAGATGGTGTGGTGGCCAAGGAGCTGGACTCCTACATGGCCTACTGTGGTTCAAGCCCTGGACCCAGTGGCTTAAAAAGCACATCAGGCATGTGTGTGTGCATAGCCAAAATCCTGAGAAGAAAATGGATTGTGGCATGGCCATCCCCCTTAGGGGAATTATTTATAACCTTTCCTCTCAGTCTCTGGTGGGTGCACATGCACTATGGTAAAATACTTAAAAAAAAAGAAAGAAAGAAAGAAAGAAAGAAAGAAAGAGAAAAAGAAAAACACAACGGGCACATGTGTACACAGGCCCCAAATCCCAACAATAAGGAGAAATGGAGAAGGGATTGGGGCATAACTATCCCCCATGGGGGTGCTTTATCACTTTTCCTCTCTCTTCCTTTCACTTTTTCTCTCTTTCTATCTGACTCTTTTTTTGGCAAGCACATGCACCCTCCAACAAAATTTTTTTAAAAAGAATATAGTAGGAATTACTATTATTTACTAGTTAATATTTGTAATCTTGAAATATAATGTCTCTGGGACTTCATGTCAATGATCATGGGCATAACATGTCTACTGCAAGAACACTAAACATTAACACATGGAAAATTGCACTAAAGATGACATTTATTCGCCATGATTTTAAGTTTTCACTATTATCTATTTTTTTTGTAACTGAAGTTTGAGTAACTTGCTTTTGTTTATTAGGTAAAGTTGGAATGTTTTTCTCTTCTCTTACATAATTTTTATAAACCATCAAAAGCAAAATTTATAAACAGCAAAGAAAATAAAACAAAATAAAAAAAACAGAACCAAGTTAGACTTTTGCAGCTCCCCCCGCCCCCCACACACACTTTTTGAGAGAGGTGTGGGCCACTATCAATACTACCTCTATTGTCTATCATAAGGCAGTTGGAAGGCTCTCGCTCTTTGTTGCAATGGCAATGATGTTTATTGTTGCAAGTCGCTCTCTTATTGCAGGAGTTAGGTCAATAATCGCCTGCCAAAACAGACATAGGGACATTTCCTGTGGATGCACACATGTTCTGGACCACACTTTGTGCCATCTTTCACATCATCAATATCAAGAATGGCTAACCTACAGTAACAATAGCAAGTGACACAGTTGAAGTGAGATTGATATATGGTAGAATTCTCTCCCAAACTCATTTCTCTTTAATGTTTATTTTATTTTCTAAGTTTTTTGGTTTCTCCCTGAAATCATTTCTGCCACTTTCTCAGACTGAGTTCTCCCACACAGACTATCCGAAATATTGCATATCACTTATGTAATGTCTTTACTACCAGTGGCCAAAATGGTCACCTTCGGTGTTCATTTCCCTATAATAACTTTGATTCACACTCAGGATTTTTGCCAAAAATTTGCCTATATGGTTCATCACAGATGCTACATTATGTTCTTGTCCTAGCAGAATCCAGTGACTATGCAAGAAATCTTACTGTTTTGCTCTTCAATAAAACTTTAAACCACATGGTATATAAACACTATGTGGCACACTTGGGAAACAAATGGTTGATATCGCACTAAATAAGTTAATGGTCTGGAGCATAAATTTAAGCAGAGTTTTGGTCATTGAGACACTTTCAAAATCTATAAACTTAAATTCAATATTTTACATATAAAATGCCTTTTTTTTTAGCTAACAAGAATATCCACATTCATCTTCATTGGGTCATTGAAATAATGAGATTATTAAAATAATAACATTATCTACTACTAGTCCAGTTTTTATAAAAAAAAAAACATAAAAGTGAAGTATGCTAAAAGGGCTCTGAAACATACTGATCAAATACCACTTCTTGATCATACATAATTTTCAGTACGAAACTGTAATACAAAATTGAAAAATTGCCAGATTTA
>NW_006206250.1:365197-365787 GCF_000334495.1 Tupaia belangeri chinensis | reverse complement strand
TGGTTGATTATGTGGGAGTCTAGCAAAGTAACCATTATACCATCTGCTGGTCCAAATTCATCCATGACTGACTTAATGCCTCAACCCAATCTAGATTAGTTCTTTTTCTTGTGTTCATCATAGCAAAGTAACCATTATACCACCTGCTGGTCCAAATTCATCCATGGCTGACTTAATGCCTCAACCCAATCTACATTAGTTCTTTTTCTTGTGTTCATCACTCCTACTTCACACTGCCAACATTACTTGAGAAATAAATCACAGAATATTCAGGGGGAAGTTTAAAAGGAGAACACATAAGTTTAAAGAAGAGAGACTGACATTTCAAACTAAAGAATGAACTGTTTATTTCAACCACTCCTCTGCTTTTAATAATTTGTGTTTTGTTGTTTCCTGATTTTCAAAAGTTCTTCATCATTACGTTGGACCCTTAGCTGAAAACTGACATTGTCGGGACCAGCAGTTAGCATAATGGGTATGTTGATGGACTTCCATATAGTCGACTGTGGTTCAAGTTCTAGACCCGGTGGCTTAAACTCACCAGGCACATGTGCGTGCTTGGCCAAGATCCTGAGAGGAGAATGGAGGAG
>NW_006206250.1:350409-365122 GCF_000334495.1 Tupaia belangeri chinensis | reverse complement strand
CCTATAGCAAAAACCTCTCAAAAAAAAAAAAAAAAGAAAAAAAGAAAAAGAAAACTGATGTGTCTTTGTTTTTTCTAAGTTGTTATTATCAAGTTTCAGTAAGGGTGGTTTAACATGTAAAACTAAGAATTATTCATTTAATGCCTATTTAGTACAGGGTTATTTACTTTTCTTAATTGTTTCTTAGTCATTGCAGAAAGGTAATAGGATCCTTTTTTTCAAACTGAACATTATCCTCATAATCAAAGTGAAAAGAGCTCCTTAATTATTTGGGTAAAGTTCTCACATAAAATAATGAAGAGGCTCACTTCACAAAATGCCAAGATCCCACAAGAAGAAAGCTAGTTCACTAGAAGAAATCTTTGAGAACAATATCACCAAATTGTAAGTAATATCTGGTTATGCTAACTTGTTCACCATGCCTCTTTTGATATATATACATAATGCATATATATTATAATTAAATGTAATTATATATTACATACATAATTATACATATTATGATTAAATATACTACATGCATATTATATACTTATTATTATATATAGCATTATAATTATATATATAATTTTGTAATTATTCAGGAGTGTAGATTTTTTTGTGATGAAAATTATTATTTATTAATAATGTAGCACTGTTCAGAAGGACTTAATCAATATAAATCTCTCAAAATTTATTCTCAAGATCTCATCTGGTAAGGAAATAATAGGGAAGAAATTAAAAGAATATTTGAATCACACTTTGTACTCATGACATTATTCTGTGCAATAACTCTGGAGATGATATCGCCTAAAAGAATATAACATTTTTATGAATAATGTGCTTTGGTACTATAACAGCACAAAGATTTCAAAGTAGAATATTATACATCATTTTTATAAATCTGTTTCTTGTCCCTACCGTTTCATCAAATTTATCAACCCCTGTAACCTAATTACCATCTTCCTTCTCATTCTCATTCACAACATAGTTTATTATTTTTCAAATATGAATAACAACACTTAAAAGAAAAGCTTAGAGGCTCTGCACCAAGTAGAGTAGAATAGGAAATAATAAAGAACATGGATCTTCCTCAAGATATCATCAATTGGCAAATAATTTTATCTTGTGTGTGTGTATGTTTTTCTATGTGTAGTCATGCATGCTTGTGCTTTTCTCCTTTAGAACTAAACTCTTGAATGACTTAGCCAAGAAAAGAATGGTACCCATGTTCTCTTCAAATTAAAGCCTTATTCATTTAATGTTTTTACCACTCGCATCAGTGAGCAAATATTTTTATGTCAGCCCTCATATGACAAAGAAATGTAAATCCCATTCTGTCCTCCTCTCTCATTTAAACTGAAGAGTTAGCTGTGTAGCAACAAGAGTCTCTCAGTTCTACGGTAATAGGTTGATTCTTCCCTATCCTAACACCATCATCTCCTTTATTCTCATTTTATGTACTCTCTACATACAATATAATCATTTTACCTTCTGTATTTTGGTCCATACTGCAATCCTGGCCCCAGATTATTTTCTTAATAGTGATTCAAATTATAAAATGCTTGAAGTATTTTAAGTTCCAAAAAAAGCCAAACCTCACTTAAAACAATTTTCCAAAGAATACGGCATCAGTACTCACCTGTGTCTTTCTTTTAAGGAAAATGAATAACCCAGACACATTTCATAAATGCACATTAATATGTCTAGGGAGAACTGGTATCAGTAAGAAAAGGCAAAAACAGAATGTAGAAGAAAAAGATGACTAAAGTAATATGTGGGAATAAATTTCAGAGGTAAATTGATTAGTAGAAATTTTAAAAATAGCTACCTAGGACACTGCATTTAGTAAATTGGTTGGTATAAACCATGGAAACAAATATAGTTACTTACTGGCTTTAGGAGTTTACCTGAGACACGGAGGAGATTGGTGATACCTCGAAGTCTGGTATATGCCACTATCTTTCCACTGATCCTCCATCTTAGTAAGTCTAGCTCTATAACTTTTTTCTCTTTGAATTTCTCACTTTCTATTTTTTTTTCCCTAATCACAGCTAGTTTTTAGTGTTCAAACTAAGTTTGACCATGATGGTTTTAATCTATGTCATAACGAAGACAAAGTAGAGGGGCGTGAACAATAGAACAGGATTGTCTGACAATTATGAAAGCTATAAGTACTAAATCATAGTGTCCTTGGGACTATATTCTCTCTGAAGGTGTTAGGAAAGGAACAGTTTAAAGCTTCTCTCTTAGCTTCTGACAGTTCATTGGTTTGTGGCAGCATAACTTCAGTTTTCACCTCCAGTTATCTTTGTATCAAATATCCCTATTTTACAGGCATATCTACTTATATAAAATGATGTAAACTTTAAATAAAACACTGTCATAAGAGACAAAGAAAATCATTATATAGTAACAAAGGGTCAATCAGGAAGATAAATAACTCTTACAAATATATATGCACCTAACACTGGAGCACCTAAACATATGAAACAAACATTGAAGATCTAAAGGGAGAAGAACAATATAATAATATGGTAGGAGGCTTAATACTCACTTTCAGTAATGGATAAGCTATCCAGACAGAAAGTCAGTAAGTAAACAACAGAAATGAACATTATACAACATTGGACCTGACACACACACAGAACATACTACCCAATAGGAGGAGAGTACACATTATTTTCACATGCATAAAAAAGATTACCCAGGATAGACTCCATGTTACATAACAAAACTTAACAGTATTTTTCTGACAGTTTTGCCATAGGATGTGTGTGCTTGTAAGAGAGATAAGAAAGACAGAGAGACAGAAACCTAGAAATCACCCTCTGGGCTGGGGAGTGGCTACGCAACAAACTCTTCTCCTCCATTCTTCTCTTTGGATCTAGGGTAATGCACATACACATGCCTGGTGTGAGTTTTAAGCTCCCAGGTCCGGGACTTGAACCGCTGTAAACTACATGGGAGTCCAGCAACGTAACACTTACATCATCTGCTGATCCCACACTTAACAATTTTAAAAGGCTAAAATCATACCAAATATCTTTTTTCAAACAAAACAGAATAAAACTAGAAATCAAAAACAGAACAGAAACTGGGAAAACTCACAAATGTATGGAAATTAAATAGTGCACTCTTGAACAACCAATGGACCAGAGAAGAAATACAAAGAAAATTTAAAAAATATCTTCAGACAAAAATGAAAAAGAGACATTTTTAAAACACGGAATGCAGTAAAATCAGTACTAAGAGGAAATTTTATGATGATAAACACTTACTATAAAAAAGAAGAAATAGTTCAAATAAAGAACTTACTTTACACTTCCAGAACTGGAAGGGGGAAAAACAGAAAAGAAAAGTAAAACAACCACAAAAAAACACACTAAACCAGAAGTTAGCATAAGAGTTAAATAAAGATTGAAGCAGAAATAAGTGAAAAGAAAAAAATAGAAATGAAATTAAGATACTTTTTAATGATAAGCAAAATTGTCAAATCCTTAAGCTAGACTAAGAATGAAAAGAAAGATGATTCAAATACAGTAAAATAAAAACTGAGAAAGGAGACATTATTACCGATGTCAGAAAAATAAAAAATACCATAAAAATTATTACCGATGTCAGAAAAATAAAAAATACGATAAAGCCATAAAGGACTAATATGAACAATTATATGCCACAAATTGGATAAAACAGAAAAAAATGAAGGGCTAGCCAGTGGTGTGGTGAAGGCAGTTGGAACACAAATGGCTATATGGTTTGAGTCACACACCCAGAAGTTTGAAAAACATGCTAGGCATGTGTGTGAGTGCCTGAAAACCCAAGAGAAGAATGGAGAAGGGATTGGGTCTTGGCCATCCTTTCTGGGGTGTGTTCTTTCTTACTTTTCTCTCTCTCCACCAAGCATGCATGCCCTGTAGCAAAATTAAATTTTAAAAAAAGGGAATAAATACATTTCTAGAATAATACAACCTACCAAAACTGAATCATGAAACAGGAAATTGATCTCTGAATATATCAATAACAAATTGAGATTGAATGAGTAATCCCACAACTTGCAACAAAGGTATTCACAAGAGCAAAATCCAATCAACATTTAAAAAACAAAGTTCAATCCTTCTTGAACTCTTCCAGAAAACTGAAGAAGAGGGTGTACTTCATACCCCATATTATATTGTCAACATTAAGCTTATACCAAAGCCAGATGAAGACACTATAAGAAAAGAAAATCATAGGCCAATATTTGTGACCAACCTAGATGCAAAAATCTTCAGCAAAATACTGAAAAGCGCTTACCAGACAGACAGAGAGAGACATAGAGACAGAAAGTGAGAAATCATCCCCCCGGGGGGATGGTCACATGGCAATGGCAATCCATTCTCCTCTATTCTCCTCTCAGGATCTTGGGCACGCACGCACACGCACCCGGTGTGAGTTTTAAGCCACCAGGTCCGAGATGCGAACCACGGTCGACTATGTGGGAGTCCAGTGACATAGCCATTATGCTAACTGCTGATTCCCCACAATAGTCAAATTCTGACCTACAGGATTTGTCTTTGAAGAAAGATTTATTATGGGTGACATTATCTGTGAAACAACTATGTCTTCTCCAAGGGCCTTCTCCCCAAATGTTCTTGGAGATTGCCTTTAATAGAGAAATACTTCCCTTCAAATTTTTAACCAAGTCCATATATGAAAATGAAGGATTGGAACTGGTGTAGCTGTGATTGATCAACCCTAGTAGCAGTCTCATTGTTCCCTTACAAAAACTGGTACTGTTCTGATTGGTTGCTTCACTGCAACCAGCATCCTCACTTGCTCCAACAGTGGGAGTGAGCATTAGGTCCCTCAAATGATCCAGGTGGCTGACTGGTTACAATTTCAATATACAGTATATAAGAAAAAAACATTTGGCAGAATTCAATACCACTTATGACAAAAACTCCCTACAAACTAAATATAGAAAGAATTTACCTCAATAAAATAAAAGCCATATTATAAAAAGCCTGCAGCTAACTTTATACTTGTTAAAAAACAAGTTTTTCCTATAATAACAGGAATAAGACAAGGATGTTCACTCTTGTCAATTCTGTTAAAGGTAGTGACAGAAGTTCTAGCCAAAGAAGTTAGGCAAAGAAGAGAAATAAAACACAGACAGACTAGAAAAGAAGCAAGACTACTTAGAAAACCCAAAGATTCAACAATGACAAAACACTTCTAGAAGTAGTAAGTGAATTCACATCTAGCTGCACTGGCACAGTGGTAATGTAACATTGTACAATGCTGGAAGCCATATAGAAGACTGGATTCAGTTCTCCAGTGGACATGTATATATCAGGCACATGCCTGTGATCCTGGCTGTCTGAAGGCTGAAGGGAAGATCCTGGTTTGAAATTCTGTTGAGGGTTCTTGTCTTTCTTTTTTCTTTTTCTTTTTTTTCTCTCTTTCTTTATGTGTCATGGAAATAAATAAACTTAGACAAATAAATAAATTCCATAAAGGTGAAGGTTAGAAAATTAATATGCAAATTAAGTGGCATTTCTATACTCAAAAGAACTCACTTAAAAAGAAAACTTCAAAACATCTCAGTTACAATGATTTCAGAATGAAAAAAACACTTAGGAATGAGATAAAATACTTGCTAACTAGAGAAAGTGTATCCCTAAGTATTTTTCTGTTAATTCTTTTGCTTTTTATAATTCAATAACTAAGACCTCTAGAATCATGAGAGCTAAGCCACTTTCTTACCCTGATGTTATAGAGTAGCATATTTAAAGCATAACTAAAGCATTTGTTTCTAAAGCATGTTTCCTTTATATAAATCTTTATGTTACTCTTGTAACTTCAGGGGGACAAAGGGGCTTAGTTCTTATATTTCTAGTTATTTTAGTTATTGAGCTGTAAAATAAAAAGCAAAAGAATTACAGTAAATACAGACTCTGGACATTAAAATGAAAATAATGAAGAACAAAAAGAAGAAGAATTTGGGGATTAAAAAAAGCACATTTTTATGCAAACAAGGGCAGTTGGCTCTACAATTGTAAAGCCAAAAATCCAATAACTTCTAAAATCAATAGTCTTGAATATCAGTAAACATTGAAATCCTAAAGAAAAATATATAAATAACCAAAAATATTTGCTGTCATCTGCCACTTTAAAATGAATAGATTGTCACTAAGTAGGAATCTCTAAATGAATGCGCCATGAAATTAAAAATTAGAATGTACACTGAAATCACCAGTGAAGATAAATATTTGTTGATGTGTAAATCAAAATCAGAACCAAAAATATTTTTGGATAAAAACCACTTGGCACTTACAGGAAAATTAAGGATAATGAACCAAATGCATAAATAGTCTGGCAATGCTAAATACATGTTCAAATAGCATGTTTTATTGTTAGTATTTCAGCAAAACCTCTCTCTACATATATCAAGAATACCTCAAAGACTAATCTAAGAGTTCAATTAAGCATTTAAAATAAATTTTGGTGAAGAGACTCTTAAGGAGATATTTGGCCCACCAAGGTGGAAAAATCAAGGGTAGCATCCCCCTTCCTTGTTGAGCACAAAATTCTTTTTTGGAGAGGTTTTCCTTTGTTTTGTTTGTTTGTTTGTTTGTTTTTGCTATAGGGCGCGTGTGCTCACGAGAAAGACAGAGAGAGAGAGAGAGAGACAGAAAGCGAGAAATCACCCCCAGGAAGGCCAGCCACACCGCAATCCTTTCTCCTCCATTCTCCTCTCTGGATCTTGGGCATGCATGCACACGTGCCCAGCGTGAGTTTAAGCCACTGGGTCTGGGACTCGAACCGCTGTCAACTACATGGGAGTCCAGTGACACAGCCATTATGATAACTGCTGGTCCCATGTTGGGCACAAAATTAACTGAGATTTTTTTACTTGTTTTCTTTTTCTTTTCTTTCTTTTTTTTTTTCCTGTTTCAAAAGGAAGATTTAAATCCCCAACAAACCATTAACAAACAGAAATACTTTTCTTTCTTCTTTCTTTTTTTCAAAGGTTTTTGCTATAGGGCATGTTCATTTGCCAAAGAGAGAAAGAGAAAGAGTGAGAAGGAAAGTGACAAATCATCCCCCAAGGAGCATGGCTATGCCACAATCCCTTCTCCTCCATTCTCTCCATATTTGGAATATACACAGACACATGCCCTGCATGATTTTCAAGACTCCAGGTCCAGGATTGAAACTGCGGTTGGCCATGTGGGAGTCCAATACCTTAACCATCACATCAACCTGCTGGCCCCCAGAAATATTTTTAGTAAAGCTATTTTCATTTTCATAACAGAGATAATCCACACTGATTCCATCAAAGATCTACTCTTTCTTCAAATATTTATATATTAGCATAGCACTGGATACTACACTGTCTCTGGATTATTTGAATTCAGTGGTTTATAAGTCATACTATGATTTCTCACCAATGCATAGGACAGAAATTCAGATAGGATTTGGTTGGGTAATTTCTGTTCTATTTGATGTCAACTAAAGTTCATCGGGTGGCATTTTTGTATTTGGTGGTTTAGCTGGTCTTACGAGTCTGAGTTACTTTTACTCATCGTTTGGTACCTTGGTAGCAATGGTCAAAATGCTGGGCTAATGTTGAGGGAACTGAACCAGGCTCTACAATATACACATTGCATTTCCCTGCTCAGTTTGTACTGAGATCTATGGCAGAAATTGAGAGACTAGAAGCTGTGATGGTGGAGAGGATAGATTTAAGTGTTAGAGCGTGTAAAGGAGGAAAGTGGTTGGTAGAGAGTGTGTGGTAGAGGGTGGGTGTGAGGTGCAAAGGGAGGAAATACTTGACAGATTGAAAAATGTAAAGTATTCTGTTGAATTAAATAAATTTTTTAAAAAAGTTTACTAATTTGTTTACTAGAATGCCTACATAATACATCTACAGCATGGAGTTCTCCTTCCACTACAGTGTTCTAGGAGCAAACATTCCAGGAGGCTCAGACAGAAACTAAAAATGTTTACTAGAATTTAACTTCAGGAGTGCCAGTATGTTACTTTTCAACATTGTATTAGTCAAACAAAGGGCAAGACCAAGAGAGATCACAATAGGATATTAGAAAGGTCTGAAAGGAGGAAAAGATTCTCACATTGGGAAAAATGGCATGTGTGTTCAGAAAAGAAATACATAGATTGCATACATCTATAGACAGGAGCTGCTTTAGTCCATACTCTGGCTCCAGTACTTCAATTTGGGTGATTCACTTTTTGTTATAGACACTATTTTTTATAGCAATTTTAGGTCTATGGCAAAATAGAACACAAGGTACAACAATATTCCAAATATCCCCTGAACCTCCTCACCACAAATAATTCGTCCCATTATCAATATCCTCCGAAGTGGCTCATGTGTTACAGTTGAAGAGCTTATAGTGACACATCATTACCACTCGAAGCACATAGTTTGCATTAGAGTCCATTTTTGGTCTTGTACATTCTGTGGGTTTAGACAAATATAAAAATGACATGTATTCAACATCATAGTATTATATAGAGTATTTTCACTTCCCTAAAATATTCTGTGCTCATACTATTTATCCCTATTTTTTCCTTTTCTCTGTACACTGCTAATTCATATTTTTTAAAGTTTTTGCTATAGGGTATGTGCACTCTTTAGAGAAAGAGAGGTAGCAAGAGGGAAAGTGAGAAATCATCCCCAGGGGAGATGGCCACACTCCAATCCCTTCTCTTCTACTTAACTCCTCTGATTTTGGGCATGCATGCACATGTGCCCAGTGTGATTTTGAAGCCACCAGTTCTGGAAATTGAACTATGGTTGGCCATGTGGGAGTCCAGTACCTTAACCGCATACCATCTCCTGGCCCCTTCATGAATCTCTTTATTGACAATCCATCTTTATTATTCTCCTTCAATTTTTAAGATATTTATTATTTATTTATTTCTCTCAGCATGAATACATTGTATATTAGTTCAGTCAAAGTTTTACCATATACATTACCATCAACAGGTAACTTTTCCATTTTTGTGTCCATTGAATGATTTGTCCCCATCCAAGTCCTTTCCCCCTCCTCCCATTGCCCACTCTTCTCCCATACTGTCTCTAGTACCTGCAGTTGCTCTGCTTACTTTTATACCTTCCAATCTTTCAATTTCTGACATAGAGTGCAGACATTCAGTAAATATTAAGTGAGGACAAACAATGCCTCTCTTTAAAATTTTGCTGGCTATTCTGAAATACTTTCTTTTCCATTTAAAATCAGTTTGTGGATATACACAAACTAGCTGGGATATTGATTGGGACTGTATTGAAGTTATATTTAACATTATCACTTCCATAAGGGTCCTATCTCCCACACAATCATTTAGGTAGCTAGGGTTTCAACATGAATTTTGGGAGGACATAATTTAGTCCACACCAGGGACCACTATTCAACCCACTTCAATACTAGGCCTTCACTCTTCCTATACTGTCATAGTCACAGCTTCGACGAGTACCTGACAGAAGGGAAATAGGATAGCATAAATGAAGATATTTCCTATGTCTCATTCCCTACAATTTCCTGTAGACAGAAGCCACTAACTATTAAGTGTGAATTATAAAGATGTAATACAGTAGAGCTTTGAAAATAATTTTTGATTTAGTTCATTTTTAATTTTTCATTTATTTGTTTTAACTCTATAGGAAAGCCCATCAAACTTATAGTATTCACTATTATATTTGGTAGATTAAATGGCAATTGGCTTATTTCTTTGAATTGTCATGCCCTACTTCTATTTTTTTAATCCTTTTGTATCTTTACAACACATAGTATGGTTTTTCAAAGCATGAATTCAGTGAATGCGAATAAAAGATATTACCATATATATCATTTTTAACATTTAACTTTACATTCCTTGTCTGTAAAGTGTTTTTTTTCTCCTGAGCCCCTCCCTCCCACTCCTACACTCTCTCCTACACAGTCTCTGGTACCTGCACTTGTCCTCCCTGCTGTTATATCTTGGAATCTTTCAATTTCTGCGATAGAGTATAGACATTGGGCATATATTGAATGGAGACACTCAATATTTGTCTCTAATAGCCTGGCTTCCTTCACTTAGCAACAAATGCTCTCTGTTGATCCATTTCATATCAAATTACAGGTCTCATTTTTCTTTATGGCTGAGCAGTATTCCATTATGTTTTTGTACACATTTTTAATCCAGTCATCCATTCTTGGGCATTAGGTTGATTTCATGTTCTTGCAATTGTGAGTGATGCTGTGATAAACATGGATGTGCAAGTGTCTGTTTTCTTATCCTTTGGGTAAATACCGAGGAGTGGTATTACTGGCTTGTACAGCAGTTCTATTCTTAGGTTTTGGGGGAACCTCCATAGAGTTTTTTACAGTGGCTATTCTAATTTACATTCCCACCAACAGCGTAGTGTTCCTTTTTCACCACAACCTCACCAACACTTGTTCTTTATTTTTTTAATCATAGCCATTTGGTCTGGGGTTAAGTAGAATGTCATTATGGTTTTAATTTTCATTTCCTTTATGATAGGAGGCAATAAACATTTTTATATGCTTTCTGGCCATTCGTATGTCTTCCTTGGAGAGTAAGTTGTCTGTTCAGCTCATTTGTCCATTTTTAAACTGTATTATTGTAGTTTTGTTTTGCTGGTGGGCTGTTTGAGTTTCCTATATATTCTAACTATCAGTCCCTTACCAGAAATGTACTTTGGAGGGACCAGCAGTTAGCGTAATGGCTATGTCGCTGGACTCTCACGTGGTTGACCACGGTTCAAGTCCCGGACTCAGCGGCTTAAACTCACGTCGGGCACGTGTGCTTGTGTGCCCAAGAAGGGATTGAGGCATGGCCATCCTCCCTGGGGGGTGATTTCTCGCTTTCTGTCTTTCTGTCTCTCTCTGTCTGGTGAGCACACGCGCACTATAGCAAAAACCTCTCCAAAGGGAAAAAAAAAAAAAAAAAAGAAATGTACTTTGGAAATATCCCCTTCCATTCTGAGGGTCATTGTTTCTTTTTCAGTGCAGAGTTTATTCAACTTGATGTAATCCCACTTGCCTATTTTGGGGATTATGCCTGTGCTCTTGGGTTTATATTTGAGATTTTTGCCTATTACATTGTGTTCAAGAGTTTCCTGTGTTTTCCTTTTTTTTTTTTTTTTTTTGGAGAGATTTTCGCTATAGAGCGCATGCGCTTGCCAGAAAGACAGAGAGAGACAGAGAGAGACAGAGAGACAGAAAGCGAGAAATCACCCCCCCAGTGGGGATGGTCACACCGCAATCCCTTCTCCTCCATTCTCCTCTCAGGATCTTGGGCACACATGCACACGTGCCCGGAGTGAGTTTTAAGCCACCGGGTCCAGGACGCGAACTGTGGTCGACTACATGGGAGTCCAGCAACACAGCCATTACGCTAACTGCTGGTCCCTCCTCTGTGTTTTCCTCCCAGTTGTTTTATAGTTTGAGGTCTTACATTTAGATTTTTGATCCATTTTGAGTTGATTTTTGTTAATGGTGATAGATAAGGGTCCAGTTTCATTTTTCTGTGGGTGCATATCCAGTTCTTTGGTACCATTTATTAAAAAACTTTCTTTTCCTCATGGGACTGTGTTGCACCCTTTGTCAAAAATCAGTTGGTTGTTCACTTTGAGGATTATTTCTAGATTCTCCATTCTGTTCATTGTTTTACTTCTCTATTTTTGTGCCAATACTATGCTGTTTTTACTATCATAGCTTTGTAATATATTTTGAGATCAGTAGTGATGTCCCTCCTTCTTTATTCTTTTTGTATAGTATTGCTTTGGTTGTACCCTACTTCTGAGGGCATTATAATAGTTATAAAACTGGAGGCCAATTAATTATGTAAACTAGAGTAGTGAAATGTTTTTATTTGCAGTGGATAATCAACTTAAGAAATCATATTACTTATACAGGTCAAAGATTTGTTTCTACAAACATAAGTAGTTATTTCTTTCTATAAAGATTATTTCTTCCAATTGTCTGAGGGTGTTTAAAAGACACAGTAGAATGAATAGTGTCACAAGCTCTATGATCTTAGAATGAATCCCTATCCAGTATAGTTGGTTATTCCTATTTGGTAATTAATTGGTTAGTATTTTAGCTGTTATTGTGTTCATAAACAGCAATTCCTGAGACTGGGTAACTTATAAAGGATAGAAGCTTATTTGGCTCACAATTTTAATTCTGGTGACTAAGAAGTACAAAGGCATGAGGCTGGCATCATCTCATGGCCAACAGTAGCAGAGAGAAAAGGAGCGAGGGAGAGAAAAAAGTGAGAGGAAGAGGAAACAGACTTTTCCACTTTCTCCATTTGCCCCTCACATGCTTCCAAATGATTGTATGGTGTTCTTCCATTATGTCCTACCTCTTAAAGGTTTCACCACAGCTCAATGCAATTACATTAAGGATCAAATTCCAAAATATGAATCTTTGGGGGACAAATAAAAGTAACTATTTTTCTTCCTATAAATATTATTTATTCAATTTATCTGAGACCTGAGACTTTCAAAAACAAATGGGTAAAATGAATAGTGCTACAATTTCTACTGTCTTCAAGTGAATTCCTAGAATATATTTGGTTATTTTTACTCAGTAATTAGTTGGGTACTGACCTTTAAATTTATTACTGGTTATTTTTCCAAATGCTTTATTTTGATTATTATTTTTTTAATTGCCACAGGGTACGTGCACTCACCATAAAGTGACAAGAGAGTGACTGAGGGAAAAAGCACTACCCAATCGGGTATGGTCACACTGCAATCCTTCCTACATTTCTCCATTCTGTTGGTATTTGGGGCATGCACCTGGTGTGTTTTTCAAGCTTCCAGGTTCAGAATTCAAACTATCATTGGCTCTGTATTTTAGGATCTGGCTCCCTTAATTTAGTAGGCCACAGGCTATCCCTATTCTGATGATTTTTTAACGAGTATTTTGTCAGTATTTTATTAAAGAGCAGGTATATATGAAGTCTTCAAAAAGATCATGAAAAATATGTATTAAAAAAAAACTATGCATGGATTTCAATTTGTTTTTTACACCAAAAATAAACTCATACTTTATTAAATTTTCCATGAGCTTTTATTTTTTTTCTTTTGGAGAGGATTTTGCTATAGGGCACGTGCGCTAGCTAGAAAGAGAGAGACAGAGAGACAGAAAGCGAGAAATCACCCCCAAGGGGGGATGGCCACACTGCAATACCTTCTCCTCCATTCTCCTCTTGGGATCTTGGTCATGCACCCACACGTGCCCGGTGTGAGTTTAAGCCGCTGGGTCTGGGACTCGAACCATGGTCGACTACATGGGAGTCCAGCAACATAGCCGTTATGCTAACTGCTGTCCCCTTTCCATGAACTTTTTAAGAATTGCTGCAAAAGTAATATAAAATGCCCAAGGAACATCTGAAAAGATAAAACTATTAAGTCAAACCTTAGCGTTTTTAATCTCTAGTATATACTTCAAACTTAGTTATAATACTAGTATATTGTGGTTTGCCTGTGTTTATTAATGAAGTCTTGAGATTAAGAACTATGCTTTGTTCATCCTTATACAAAGGGGATTCAAAAAGGTCATAGTAAGGTGTAATTAAACCTTTTTTAAGACCTCTATGCATTATTTCATAAAACTGTCAGTAATCAGCATTATTCAATTTCTTCTCAATAGTCTGTTAAAAATAAGCAAAATTCAAAAAAATAAGTTTCAACAAAATTTTACTTTAGGCTTTCATATACAAGCCCTGGAAGTTTGTGGATTTTTTTCTTTTTTATTTTTTTTATGGTGCACATAGAGCTCTTTTTTTTAATTTTCAAAGTAACATTTTTATTATTTTTTTATTTTATTCTATATTCATTCACTGAATACCAGTACAGCATACAAATTATTTTTTCTCTCCAGAACACTGAATATTGGCTCAATAAATGATACTACTCTATCTATCCTCTCCAACAGATAATTTTCCATTTTGTGTTTCTAAACTGTTTTACTTCTTTCTTTTTTCTTCTTGATTCCCTCTCACCCTCTGCCATTGTTCGATTAGGATGAAACTGAATGAGATATTTTGACTCAACATGCAGTTAAAGAAACTAGGCATTTCACATATCATAAATACAATATGAAGGCAGATTGAGAATAAATGACTGTTTAATATGTTCTCTGCGCAGTTCTTCAGGGCTGTCTGTATGTAGAAATTTTCTCACTCCATCTGTTCCCCCTGCTTGAGTGACAGATCTGCTCTTGCCAGCACTCTATTCACCAGCAAAAGGAGAAAATGTTTCCAAGTGTGCATGGATACACCTGATCTCTTGCTAAACCATCCTTTACTATATTTACTGAAGAGCAATTCGATGAAGAGGAAACAGCTAAAAATGGAGAAATGCTTCAATGTAATAGATTTGAAAGAAAGGAGAAATTGATTCTGCATATTCTTTTGATATGAGCTGAAATAAAGTCTCTTCCACTAAGCATTTGGCTCCCAGGAGCCACCCTGAAGCCTTCTTATATTAACAATGGCATTGAAGACATACTCAGGAATTCACATTTGGTGTTGTACCTATTGCATAGCAAATTGTTTACAATAAAGATTTTTATAGGCATTAGAATGGAATATCAGCAACATGCTAGTTAAAATGGTTATATAATCTCAGCTCACTCCATAGCCTGGAGTGAACCATTTCTTCTAAACATTTCAATTACTTTATATATATATATATATATAATATATT
>NW_006206250.1:329955-344175 GCF_000334495.1 Tupaia belangeri chinensis | reverse complement strand
ATATATGAATAAAAACAGCTGCTAAAATTTGACTGCTCTATATGTTTAAGTGTATCAATGAGTATTTGTGTGTTTTTTGGGGGGGGCAAATAATTCTTTGCTAATTACACAATATGGGTCTCAAGTACTAATAAACTATGTAATATTAAGGCTATGATTAAGACTATGAAATGTATTTTATGTAGATAATTCATCTTATCTGTTGGTGGAACAGGGGCTATTTGGAATACATCCTTGTAAAGAACCTAGCATAGTGCTTTAGAGAGTTGAGCTGGATAAAATTTTGTTGAATGAGTAGATTTTCACAGTTTTATTCTGAGAAAAGGGGAGACCTTGTTTTACAATTGGGATTGAAAGAAGAACCTCGGACCAAAGATCTAAAGGATAAATGAAGCAAAACTATAGCCCATTCGCAATAGGAAGCCACTGCATAAGTAGTCTTTGGGACCTTGTATCAACATTCACCAATTTCATTCATGCCTCCTATACATACATAGACTTTGTATGTTGTTCTTGTAGCTCTAGGCAGAGAGCTTTGGTAGGTCTCACTTGGTTATATCACTCATAATTGGGAATGAAGACCAGTTCTCCCTTCTCTCTGACACTACTCTCTTCAAATTAGAAATTAGGTGCTGGGAGATGGAAGAAAGTAATATTAGGGGAAAGGAAATCTACAATTTGCTTGTTTCTTAAAGATAGTATTTTATTATCCATACTCTAAGGAAATTTAGTAGTTGTGGTCTCCAGCATGTCTTTCTATTTATTTATTTTTTTGAGAGGTTTTTGCTGTAAGGTGTGTGCACTCTCCAGAAAGACAGAGAGAGATAGAGAGACAGAAAGTGAGAAATCACCCCCTAGGGGGGATGACCACGCCGCAATCCCTTCTCCTCTCAGGATCTTGGGCATGCACGCACACATGCCTGGCCTGATTTTAAGCTGCTGGGTCCAGGACTTGAACCGCGGTCTACTACATGGGAGTCCAGTGACATAGCCATTATGCTAACTGCTGGTCCCCAGCATGCCCTTTTCAAAGCTCATGGCCCAGCTTAAGAGACATAAATTGCTTTAAAAATTATTTCCCTACGATGAATTAATTAACTCATATTAACCTATTCACAAATTTACTGTTTTTACCCTGCACATATGATGGGAAAGATATACTGCTAGCCTTCAAGGAAATGATAGATCTGTGGAGGTGTGGTGATATCCAAAAATATCTAGACAAAAAAATGGAAAGAACTAAATTTTCAACAGAGTAAAATCAGGAAAGAAAATTTCATTCCTTTCCGTGATGCAGTAGATAAAATATTCTCTTGAAAAGAGGAAAGAAACATTTGGTAAGGGATTAAGGAGGTGAAAATACATTTTAAGAAGATTCTCATATGATGGCAGTGTACATTATACATATGCATGTATATCTATACATACTTTTACAATACACACTGCAGACACACAGAGGCTGGTAAGTTTATTCATATCTCTGCCTAACATATAAAATGAACGATTCAAAAATCAAATGAATTTATCTTCTTACATGTGATATGATGATTTTGAACAGCATACAATTTCTCATTCAGTTTTTTATAGATGGAGAAAATGGCTGAACAGAAAGTTTGTCGCAGAGAGAAATAAAAAAGCACATGCCTTTTCCAGAGAATTATCGGATGCTGACATCTAGTGGCTCTTGAAATTCATCCTTATGAAGGGCTTTTAACAACATAACATACCGTCATTTACGTATATCTGTGTGCTTCCAAGTACAAATGCTCATGTATGCACAGATGGATATGTCTTATTTGTATGTTATTTTGTGATCGCTTAGATGCAGAATTACTGATATTTAGACAGGATGAAAAACTGTTGAAATAGGTATTTTGTGATGGTAGACTCCACATTTTAAAAGAAATATTCCCTATTTCTTTTTCTCTTTCTCTCTCCCTTCCTTCCTAATTTTTATAGACTTTAAGTTTTAGTATAATGATTACTGCTAGTACATTTCACCAAAGATTTTATATTTTTTTCATTGATGGATATACATAGTAAAAATCATATTCTGAAAAAGATATTACATTTAAATGCTTCCTTGATTTTTTCCAATTATAGCTTCTTGATTTCTCTCCAGAAGTCATCAATTTAATGAGTTTGCAAAGAGCTTTCTAAGCATGAACCTCTTTCCTTATGGAATTTAGTTTCGTTTTTCCAGGAAACTGCTCAGATAACAGTTCTGTGGCAGGAAATGCAAAGTAATCAGCTTGTGCCTTATTCATGAGTTCTGTCAAGTCAAGCTGTCACAAACTCAGAGGAATGAGAGGAAAAAAAAGAAAAAAGATGAAATAGATAGCTTGTAGCTCCAATGGGTAGCAAGTTTACCTCTTGGTTTAACCTGAAACGAGCTATAAAGATCGGTTTTGAAGCTTGCTCCAAAATATGAAATAGTCTTAAGGAACTATCAGAGAGTACCTAGAGGAGGAAAGTCCAGAACCGCTTCAAATAGTAGGAGTCTTAAAATGTTCATGGAAATGCTTACTATGAAACAAATATGCATAGATTTCCTTTTTTTTCTTTTTGTACCAAAATAAACTCATACTTTAATTCCATTCTCCCACAAACTTTTGTAATTCCCTTTACATGTACTTCTTGCCACTTTGATTTTCTTCGTTCTCATCCTTGACAACCAGTCTATCCCTTCACTTGAAGTTGATTTTGGAATATGGCCAAAAGAGATCTTTCTCTCTCTCTCTCTCTCTCTCTTTTCTTTTCTCATTTCTTTTCTTTTATTTTTCTCTTCTCTCTTCTCTTCTCTTTTCTTTTAATTTCATTTCTTTTATTGTTTTAAATTTTCCAGAAGGTGTATGTACTCGCTGGAAAGACACACACACACACACACACATATATATATATATATATATAGAGAGAGAGAGAGAGAGAGAATGAGAAAGCACTCCCCACCCCGCAAAATGGTTGCATTGTAATCCAGTCATCCATCATCCATTCTCCTCCATTTCTTTCTCCTATTGAGATTTTGGGTATACATGAGTACAACACACCATGTGTGTACTCATTTTTCCTTTTCTCTTATTTTTTAATTTGCTAGGAAGTGCACAACCAGAGAGAGAGAGAGAGGAGAGGAGAGAAAACACACACACACACACACACACACACACACAGGAGATGGTCATGCTGCAATCTCTTCTCCTCCATTTCTCCTTTCCAGATTTGGAGCACATGCACACATGCACCCAAGGTGTTTTTCAAGTTGCCAGGTCTGGACTCAAAATGTGTGGTCAGCCATGTGAGATCTAGTCACCTTAATCACCATACCACCAGCTGGGATGAGAAGATCATTTCTAAATTGAACCTTAGAGATAAAACATCTTGATAATTTGAGTATACTGAGACTAGGACTCTCTAAAGGGAAAATATTCCTAAAAATTAATAGATTTGTTAGGAAACTGTTTCAACTCTATTTTTAAAAAAGTTTATTTCTCTCATAATAACAGAGACATAGATAGAGACAAAGAGACAGAACCGGCAAGAAGGTTGATATCAGGATTCACCTCTAGCTTTAGGTAGGCCTAGATTGTAGGTGAATGCATGTTGGTGTATTCAAGGAGGTCTCTAAACACATTGTGAAACTTTCCCATGTGAGTCAGACTAATAGAGAGCATCATGTTTTCCAACGGCATCACCATTTGGCCCCTCAACTCAGTTTTAACTAGAGATTTAACTCAAATTTAACTAGGCTGATTACTTTTGTACCATTTTAAAAATTCTTTTACTACCCACTAGCTGTTTTTTAGATCACAAAAGATGCTGGTAGCCAGAGCAAAACTGAGAAAGAAAAACAAAGTTGGAATATAGTACTATAATACCTGAGTTCAAATTCTACCATAAAGCTATAGTAATCATTAAAAGAATGTGGGGGTCAGGAGGCAACATGTTGATTAAGGTTTTGAACTCATGTAAAACACTATTTACTTTAATCCCAGTGTGTTGTCTGAGATTACTGTTTAATTACAGTTTTTTTGATTACTCAATTTGTAGAAAGTAGAGATTTATACTCCAGCAGCCAGACTTCCAAATGAATACTTTTATGGGTACCGTATTATGTAGCATAGCAGAAGTGCATTGTAACATTCATGCCTATTCAGTGAAGGTGTCAAATGGTGTATTTTTGTTGTTGTTTGCTTTTTTTCCCCCCCTCTCTCTTGCTGGGAGCACTTAGGATCCTGTTGCTGAGCTATATTCTTGCCCCTTGTTAAGACATTATCTGAAACTCTGGTGGTGGAACAGCCCATAGCTTCTAGAGGCACTGAATGACAACTAGAACCTCTTTAGATTATCCAAGGCTGTGCTAGTAACAGGTGACCAAACTAAGTTCAATGTGTGTTCAATGTGTGACCCTGCCATTAAGGATAAGCACATGTGCCCAGTGTGTTTTTAAGTTGACCCAGGGATCTGAACCCATAAAGTCACGTGGCTTCCAACACTGCAGTTCAGTTTGCTACTGACTGTGCCAACGGACTGGGCTCCATTTGATTTTTTATATCTTTGGTAATGGACAATTCTATTTTGTATATTTTCATTGTTATTTTTTTCCTCCACAGTGTCATCTTCTTGTATCACAATAGATGAGAGAGAATATTATTGGAGGTAGATTTGACCCCAACAAAATGTGGAACTCTCTAATTGGCTTGATTCGGGATTGCCAAAAAGGCATGCTATTTCTAAAATACCTCCCAACATATCAACTGATGCCCGAGGTTTCATAATTAATGTTCTATGCTTCTTTCTAATTTACTTTAATCCTCATTAGAAGAATATTCTGTTACCTCTTGTAAAGAATGTGGAAGGGAAAAGATCTGGGTCACTGTTCCGATTCTGCCACCAAACAGCTGACAGAAATTATAAAAATTTCTTAACTTCTAATTTCTTTGAAAACAAAGGCAGTAGAGTGCATATTTAATTAAATATCTTTTAGTCATGTGAAACCTTAATGTGTACATCAGCAGTTTTCAAATTCTGATCTATGCACCTTTTGGGGAACACAAGGTCAAAACAGTTTTCACTAACACTGGTGCTCTTTGTCTTTTTAAATTCCCATTCTGGCAAGGGAGTTTGCAAGTGGTAACGACACATGTCAGATCACAATACACTGAGTGCAGGATCAAGCAGATCTGAGACTCAAGCTCTCCTCTACTGAGTCAGGCTAAAGGGAGTTCTAAAATGTACAACAGTTCCACTCGGTTTTTATTATAATTTGGGAAAATACAGGTGAAATATTACTTACATTAACCTTCAATAGGCTTATTAGTACTATTCTAAATGAACTAGTAAGTATTTTTAACAAATCCCTCAGTTTTCCTTTCTGTAATTGTCTTAATAGATTTCACTGACGTAAACAAATACTCTGTGAGCTTCCTCAATAATTTCTGAGTACAGTAAAGACCAAATGATTGAGGACTGCTGATTTATACCATAATGGGGAGAATTCAAGTTCTTTGTTTACCTTAATTTATTAACTTTGATAGACTAACGAGGCCATTGCATCCTGAGCATAATATTTGGAAAGGGAAAAGTTACAAAAACAGAGATCTTAAAACAAGTACTTGTTGAATTGATGTAGGAGAGGGAGGCCTCATTTAATTATTTGTAAACACCAGAGCAAAGTTGCTGTCCCTGTGATGGAGTTTGGGCTTCTGGATAAAGAGAAAGGAGGAGAACCCCAGAAAGGTGGTTTTTTTCACAGCAATAAAGACAATTGCAGTATGGCACTACAGAATTACTATTCATATCACTAGTTAATTAATATAGTTATTTTCATCATATTTAACAAAATTAGACCATAAAAACAGTTACTTTATATCAATCTACCAAAAAAAATACAAGTTTCTATTTCCAGATGTAGTTTTCTGTAGCAACAGTGGTTCCAACATTCTTGTTTTTTGTTGTTGTTTTTTCTTTTTTTTTTTTTGAGAGGTTTCTGCTATAGGGTGCATGGGCTCACCAGAAAGAGAGAGACAGAGAGACGGAAAGCAATAAATCACCCCCCCCCCAGGGGGAATGGCCATGCTGCAACCCCTTCTCCTCCATTCTCCTCTCAGGATCTTGGGCACGCCCGCACATGTGCCTGGCGCGAGTTTAAGCCACCAGGTCGGGAACTCGAATCTCAGTCGACTGCATGGGAGTACAACAACATAGCCATTACACCAACTGCTGGTCTCTGTTCCCAACATTCTTAATAGTTGTTGAATTGAAAACATGAAAATACCTAGCACTCCTAAATTACATTTTTATATACAGAAATATCTTTTAATCTATGTTGTGTTGTAAGATACTACACAATGTAAAACAAATGACTTATTTTAGACATGAAGAAACATTGGTAGCAGTATTCACCTCCTCCTAAAGTTCTGGAGAATATTTTCTGTAGTTATAGTGACAGTAGGTAAACAGAGAGAAAACTGGACAGAGACAATATTAAAGAGGTAAGTGGCATAAATTTCCATAACATAAGAGGGACAAAACACAGATTGAAGAATTTCAGCTTACTCTTGATAGGATAAACACAAAGTAAGCATGTCTAATTGCTAAACACAGTCAAATTGCTGAAAATCATACATAAAGAGAAAACTTCATACTCACAGAAGTGGGGTATGAAAACATACTAGTGTCAAAAGAGCTACAGTAAGACTTTTAGCTCTCTTTGCACAAAACAATGGAAACTATAAAATAACAATTTACTATTCTTAGTAAAATAGCTAACCAGGATGGCCCTATGATCTGGTAGTTAAGGGAGCCTGGTCCCACACAGTCCACCAATTGGTTGAAATCCTAGCCCTGGCAGCCTTGAAAAACACATCAGTCACATGTGTGTGCCACAAACACTGATGAAATACAGAAATGATGGAGGAAAGATAGTGGCATGACCACATCTAAGTGGAGGGTACTTTCTCCCTCTTCTTCTCTGTCTGTCTCTCTCTTCCAAGTGCATGTACTCACTGACAATTTTTTTTTAATGGAAATAAAAATGGTCAACCCAGAATTTCTTACTAAACACAATGTCTTTTGAAAACAAATGCAAAATGAGAATTTTTTCAGACAAATATTGTACAAGCTAAGATACTTTGTTTCCTAGAACTACATTATAAGGATACTAAAGTAAATTCTTCAGGTGAAAGGAAAATGATTCCAGATGGAAGTACAAAACTGCAGGCAGAAACAAAGAACTCCAGGAATGGCAAAGGTATGGGAAAATATATTTTAAAAAGTAACCATTTAATGAAGCATTAGTCTCTGTGTTAAAAATTATACTGGTGATTTTATATGATGTAAAAATAAAATATAAAATAATAAACAGACAAGGATAAAAAAAGTAAATTTGGGTAAGTATTTTTTACTTAATAATGAATGATAAAAATTCTAATATAAATTAGACCCTAATAAGTCGTGAATGCATAATCATTAACATAATAGAAAAGTTATAATAAAATAGCTAATGAGGACCAATCTTATGGCTTAGTGGTTAAGGAAAGCTAGATCCCACATAAATGACTACAATTTAATTCCCAACCAGTGGCTTCATTTATTTATCTATTTTTAAAATTAGTTTATTTAGACACAGGGCATTTATTTAGATCCAGGTCTCAGAAACATTCCAGGTGCATGTGTGTGCATGCCCCAAAGCTTGTACAGGATGGAGCAATGGAGAAAGAGTTGTAGTGTGAACCTCATTGGGGGTGCTTTCTCCCTCTCCTTCTCTTTGTCTCTGATAAGCACAAGTACCTTCTGGCAACATTTTTAATAAACAGCTAATAGGGGATATAAAATGGAATAAAGAAGAAATATACTTGATTAATATGAAAGAAGGAAAGAATAGAAGAGCAAACAGATAGGAAAGATAGAAAATAAAGAGAAAAGTGGTAGACTTGAACTCAATTATATCAGCGATAACAGTGTGAGTGCACTGTTTCTGTGAGTGATGCATACAGGTATTTAATAACTACGAATAAAAGATATTTGAAGGAAAAATTAAAATACAGCAATAAATAATAATACAAGTACGGCCAGCTGGTGGTATGGCAGTTGGGACAGCTGGATCTCACATCACCGACAGTGAAGTTCAAGTCCTGGAAAACATGCTAGTGCATGTGTGTGCAAGCCCAGAATCCTGAAAGGAGAGATGGAAGGGAGGGGATTTTGGTGTGATCATCCCCAATGAGGGAGGGGAGTACTTTCTCAGTTTCCTTCTTTCTAGTTCTGTCTCTCTCAGTAATCACACACACCCTCTAGCAAACTTAAAGAAATAATAATACAAAATAAAAATCAATAGAGTATAAGAATTATTTACATAGCATTACCATTGCATTAGGCAAAATGAGTAATCTAGAGATGACTTAGAGTTTATGGGAAAATATTCATTGTGGAGAAATCACCTCCCACCAATGCAGAGAGGATGGCCATGATGCAATCCTTTTTCCATTTTCCTCTTGGGATTTTGGGCATGTATGCACACATGACTAGCATGTTTTTCAAGCTGCTGGGTCCTGGACTGGAATCATGCAGTCGGCAATGTGGAATCCAGCCTCTTTAACCTCTATGTCACATGCTAACCCTCTCTCTACTTTTGACATGCAGAGAATTTCCTTTTCTTTGGGACTAGATCATGCACTAAATGTTAAGTATTAAATTGTATAGATGATTTCTATGTATATATCAGAGGGGAGGGATGTTACCTGAACCTGCCTTGTTTTTACAGTTTTAAACACAGTGAGTTTTTCAAAAGGTCTTACAATATGCTTTGCACGTGCAAGTATTCTAGGGGAGTAAAGCAGAGTCACTGGCCTAGTAAAGGCAATATGGGAAACTGTATAGTGCCATTACAAGACAAAATTATATGGTTTTATGAATATTGATAATTAATTCTGTGCCTCCCACCTAATATCCTAACAGGTAGACACTGGCAGGAGTTCTACATTTTAGAATAAGTTAATCATTGATAATTTAGATGATGGGAAGCAGGTAACATACTAAATTCTCAGTGGTAAATTGTTAGAGCTGTGCATAAACCAGAGTTGACAGAAAGCAAAGAACTGGGTTGACAGAAAAGTCACGAGGTATTTTTTCTATGCAAAAATGCGTCATGACTTTTCTGATGACCCAATATAAATTCTAGTGGAAGTGCTGGTTTCTGGGTTTGTGTACTACTTCAGAAAAAGCAGGATTCTGTGGATGCTATTAAAATATAGGTACTGTACTGACTAGATCTACTATGTATCTAATCGTGAGTGTTTTGTCGCCAACAGAATTTTTTGACAGATTACTGAGGGAGAAGCAGTACATTAGGACATCAACCAGATAAACTAGATGGGTTGGTTAAACCCGATGATCACTGTAAAGTCATGGCTCTCTGGGAATTAGTCTCACATCTATATAAAGATAATGGAGTGCTCTTAGGATATTGTTCATGTGAAAACATTCAATCCACCACTGGACTAATAACTCACAAAATACATCAATCAAAATAAAACACATCTTTTGTAAATATTTTTGTAGCTAGTGAATACTGATATTCAAAAATAAACAAGGACCACTGGATTATAGAAACTAACAAGGAACTTTTTTCAATGTAAATTAAACTATGTTTTTTTTTTTTTCTTCTCTTACCATTTAAGATGACAGGTATCATAACAGAATGTAATCATTTTTACTATCAGATGGTAAAAGTGGACTATATCCTTACAAAAGCATCCCACATGGGGAACGGCCATGCTACAATCTCTTTTCCTCCTCTCTCTATCCCATTGGAATTTGAAGCCTTGTGCATACATGCATCTGCAATGTCTTATGTCTTACATTAAAGTAAGATTTGGGGAGAAAAAAGGTTGAACATAGTTGCTATGCTGTAATTGACAAGTATGGCTTCGTGAATGGGATACCAGTGAATACGGCTTGGGAAATCTGCCAGATTTTCATCCACTGAAGTTACAGTGTTATGTGCTTTGCTTTTTTAATCGCATGACAACATAGAGAACTGAAACTAAGAGGTAATTTTTTCTCACAGTGACATCTCTAGGAGTGACAGTATTTCCTACTCAGTTGCTTAATTACTGTCAGAATTAATAAGTCATAATTGATGTTAAGATATAAATATCTTCTTATATAACTAAAGGCAGAGTTCCTCAAACATGTTAGACAAGTAAATGGATCCTTTGGTAAACAGGATACATTATTCCCTTATCATGAATCTGTCAGGTATGAATATCACAGATCTAAAGAATTCATAGGATTATATGCAGCATCATTAAATTATTATTTGCATGAAATAAATATGGAACTTTCTCTGTTGAATTTATTAGTCATAGTGTGCATATGTCTATTTAGAAATACAAAGAAAAAGAGAGAAAAGTATCCCCCATGGGGAATGGCCATGTTACAATCTCTTTTCCTCCTCTCTCCATCCCATTGGGACTTGGGGGCTTGTGCATACATGCATCTGCAATGTTTTTCAAGCTACCAAGCTGGGGACTCAAACGACAATGTTGGCCATGTGGAATTTGGCTACCTCAACCACCAGGCCACTGAGCCTGCCTGAAATCTGGCTTCTCTTGAGCAGATCATGAACAATCCATGTGCATTATTTCTGTACATGGATTCGGCCCTGTTTTTAATTTTTGATATGTACAGTTGCATTGTGGCATCCTGAGATACAAAGATAGCTCAAATTACCTCATAGATCTCCTGCACAAACAAGAGAAGAGGGCTGTCCCCACAGCACAGTTTTTAAGTGTTGTGTGTAGAAAGCCAGATCACACACAGTCGACCATGGTTTAAACTCCAGCTCTCAGAGATGTTTTAGGAATGTAAAATGTGATCCATGTTCGACCAGTCAGAAACTTCCTACCTCAGAGTGATCGTGAGCACCGCTTTCTTTTTCTGTTTCTTTTGTGTGGGGGTGTGTGTTTGAACACTATTTATTTTTACTCTAAGTATGAATATGCGTAACAGAGTTCTAAACAATACAAAACATAGCTGGAAAAATTATATGATACAACAAAAGAAAGCCTAGGTTATACAAGATTTTTCATTTTTTATTTCTACTAGTAAATTGGTCCTGGGAGAAATTCTGTCATTTGGAATGTTTGATTATAGCATTTTAAGTAATCTAAGTAAGATAGGGTATGTCCACAGAAATAACTAAGCTCTGTAGAAACAATTAAATTGGTTTATTCTCAGCAGTAATTATGAGTGACCCTGACATGGAAACACAAACCCTAATAGCCTTGAGGAACTGTTTCAGGGTAGTTAGATGCGATGACTCTTTTAATTAGTTCTGAGAGCAGTAGACACAAGCAAAGTTATAAATCAACATGAAAGATTTCTACATTGGCCTAGCCCAAAAATGCAGAACATCTAAAGGTTATAGGGTTTAGAAATTCTTAGGTTAGCAACTGGTTAAAAGTATACATCTTTGTCTCCAAAAGACTCAGCATCAGCACAAAAGAAAGTCTGAGTTTAACAAAGATAAGAAGTGTTGCTAGGGTCAGGATGTAGAGGGTAATCGTCTCTTTCTTTCTCTCTCTCTTGTATATGCACACACACACACACACACACACACACACACATGATAGCACAGATTAAGAGATACCTTGTGCTATGATCAGAGGGAATTGATCTTTTGCTTAATTACTGTCAGAATTAATAAGTCATAATTGATGTTAAGATATAAATATCTTCTTATATAACTAAAGGCAGAGTTCCTCAAACATGTTAGACAAGTAAATGGATCCTTTGGTAAACAGGATACATTATTCCCTTATCATGAATCTGTCAGGTATGAATATCACAGATCTAAAGAATTCATAGGATTATATGCAGCATCATTAAATTATTATTTGCATGAAATAAATATGGAACTTTCTCTGTTGAATTTATTAGTCATAGTGTGCATATGTCTATTTAGAAATACAAAGAAAAAGAGAGAAAAGTATCCCCCATGGGGAATGGCCATGTTACAATCTCTTTTCCTCCTCTCTCCATCCCATTGGGACTTGGGGGCTTGTGCATACATGCATCTGCAATGTTTTTCAAGCTACCAAGCTGGGGACTCAAACGACAATGTTGGCCATGTGGAATTTGGCTACCTCAACCACCAGGCCACTGAGCCTGCCTGAAATCTGGCTTCTCTTGAGCAGATCATGAACAATCCATGTGCATTATTTCTGTACATGGATTCGGCCCTGTTTTTAATTTTTGATATGTACAGTTGCATTGTGGCATCCTGAGATACAAAGATAGCTCAAATTACCTCATAGATCTCCTGCACAAACAAGAGAAGAGGGCTGTCCCCACAGCACAGTTTTTAAGTGTTGTGTGTAGAAAGCCAGATCACACACAGTCGACCATGGTTTAAACTCCAGCTCTCAGAGATGTTTTAGGAATGTAAAATGTGATCCATGTTCGACCAGTCAGAAACTTCCTACCTCAGAGTGATCGTGAGCACCGCTTTCTTTTTCTGTTTCTTTTGTGTGGGGGTGTGTGTTTGAACACTATTTATTTTTACTCTAAGTATGAATATGCGTAACAGAGTTCTAAACAATACAAAACATAGCTGGAAAAATTATATGATACAACAAAAGAAAGCCTAGGTTATACAAGATTTTTCATTTTTTATTTCTACTAGTAAATTGGTCCTGGGAGAAATTCTGTCATTTGGAATGTTTGATTATAGCATTTTAAGTAATCTAAGTAAGATAGGGTATGTCCACAGAAATAACTAAGCTCTGTAGAAACAATTAAATTGGTTTATTCTCAGCAGTAATTATGAGTGACCCTGACATGGAAACACAAACCCTAATAGCCTTGAGGAACTGTTTCAGGGTAGTTAGATGCGATGACTCTTTTAATTAGTTCTGAGAGCAGTAGACACAAGCAAAGTTATAAATCAACATGAAAGATTTCTACATTGGCCTAGCCCAAAAATGCAGAACATCTAAAGGTTATAGGGTTTAGAAATTCTTAGGTTAGCAACTGGTTAAAAGTATACATCTTTGTCTCCAAAAGACTCAGCATCAGCACAAAAGAAAGTCTGAGTTTAACAAAGATAAGAAGTGTTGCTAGGGTCAGGATGTAGAGGGTAATCGTCTCTTTCTTTCTCTCTCTCTTGTATATGCACACACACACACACACACCCACACACACACACACACACACACACACACACACACACACACACATGATAGCACAGATTAAGAGTTACCTTGTGCTATGATCAGAGGGAATTGATCTTTTTAGTTTATTTTGTTTCTTAAATGAGAGAGAGAGAGAGAGAGCACGTAAGAGAGGGTGAGAAAAAGAGAAACAGGCACGCTTGACAGAGTCTCAACATGTGACAGTTCTCTTCATCCAGGCTTCCAACTAGTCAAGATCTTGAGAATGTGTACTTTGCATTTCACATTGATCTGGATCTAAACCTGCAGTGGGCCACATGGCTCCCAGCACTGCAGATTGGTATGATATTACTTGTGCATGGTAGCTGGGCCTACTTGAAAAATCTTTATTAAAAATCATATTAAAATAAACTATTCTTGGCCCACTCCCGGTGGTACAGGCAATAGCCTATCACTCTGCAATGCTGGAGCCATATGACCTATCAGGGCCCCGATTCTGTGTTGACCTAAAACATGTCAGATGTGTGGCTGGCAGTTGGCATGATGGTTAAGGACTGGAGTCCCACATGGCTGACCATGGTTCGAGTTCCAGATCTGATGACTGGAAAATGATGCCAGGTGTATATACATGTGTGCCCCAAATCCCAGGACAAGGGTGAAGGAGAAGGGACTGCAGCATGGCCACCATCTGGAAAGTGATTTCTCACTTTCCCTCTCTCTGTATCTCTGTATCTCTCCAGGAGCTTGAAAACCAAAACAAAACAAAATAATCATGGCATGTATGTGTGCCTGATCCTAGCTGTCTGGAAGGCTGAGGGAGATAAACTTGGCATAATGAGATTCTATAGTGGGTGCCTTGTTCTTGCACATGTTTGTGTGCGTTATCTCTCACTTTCTTTCTCTTGAAAAAAGTCATTTAAAAAATGTACTTAAAAAACAAGAAATATTCTTAAAAGAAACCCAAATTATATTGATACCAAGATATAACTTTAACGTAACTTATGATTATACCCCTAAGTCTTGTTTAGAATTAATATCCTACTTTCTTCAT
>NW_006206250.1:323067-329582 GCF_000334495.1 Tupaia belangeri chinensis | reverse complement strand
ATGAGAAATAGATTATTTTGATCAGTAGCTACTATACTGTGAAACTAGAAGGTTTCTGATTTCTAGTAGGCACATGCCATAATTACCTGTTTCTTGGCAAGATGAGAACCTACTGATAGGGACTATATAATTCTTTTGGAAAGTTTTAGAGTATTAAATGTGTAGTTATACATGAGTCATGATTTTCATAAATATAAGTTAACAGCCAGATGAAAGTGCTGTGGAGAAAGCATGCTAATTTGTTCCAATTTAATGGCATTACTCCACAATCTACTGAACAGTTCAGCAAAGCAAAATCAACAGCTGCTGTGGAAATGAGATTATTTAAACAAGCAGAAGGAGCACATTTATGCCCAGGGTCAGAGCCTGAACACACTACTCTCGCAATAGGGTTTGGATAGTCAGCATGGTACTTTGGCAGGGGAGAAATGAAAACTGGATGCAATCCAAGAAGGACATTGCATATGAGGCTCCAAATGATTGTAGCACTGTCACATTTTGAAAAATCCACCAACTCTTATTCACATTTCGTGACAATTTTAACATGAGCAGACATGGAAACCATGTAGCCCTATCATCACAGAGAAAATCAGGTGATATATAATAAATTAGACTCAATATACATATATAGTCGGAACATAATTAGGAACTGAGTTTCCACATTGTTGACATGGAGCAGTTCTGTTGATCAGAAGTTATTCTGGATATATAAATTAGAAATAGGGTTGCTAGATTTAGCAAATAAAATATAGGATTCTCAATTAAATTCAATTTCAGATATAATTAATAATTTTTAGGATAGATATGTTTCAAAGTATATGTTCAAATAATTATACGGAAACATTCATTGTTTACCCGAAGTTTGTATTTACTGGGCATCCTGTATCTTATCTGGCAATATTAATTAGAAATTATGTTTACTGAATGTCTGGGATAACTGTACTGAATATCACTATTTGTAGAGTTCACTTTAGTATAGCAAAGCCTCTCAGTTAATGTTTGCATTGGTTTTCCATTGCTGCCATAACAAATTACCACAAATGTAATGGCTTAAGAGCAACGCAAATGTATTTACTGTCATGGGTTAACAACAGGAATATGTACTGGGAAATGTGTCATTAGGCAATTTCATCCTTGTGCGAACACAGTAGAATATACTTAAATTAACCTACTATAGATCATATACCATACGATACATCTAGATATGATTTAGCCTATTATAATCTTATGGGCCCACTGTCATATATGCAGCATGTCAGTCATTGACCAAAACAAAGTTATGTGGTACATGACTGTAAGAAGTGACTTCAAGAAGTTCATGGAAAAATGGTATTAAAATAAGAGTTTGGGACAGGTTGGTGGCCTGGTGGTAAAGGCAGCTGGGACCTGCATGACCAACTGCATGGTTAGAGCCTTGAACCTGGAGGCAAAAACATGCATGGTGCATGTGCATGCCCAGAATCTCGAGGGAGAAATGGAGGAGAATGAATTGTGTGACTATTCACCATAGGAGCTGCTTTCTCCTCTCTTTCTCTCTGTCTCTCTCTGTCTAATGCACACACTCACTAGCAAAAGTAAATGAATAAAGAGTTCATTTCATTTTTTGAGAGGTTTTTGCTATAGGGCGCGTGCACTCGCCGGACAGACAAAGAGAGACAGAGACACAGAAAGCGAGAAATCACCCCCCAGGGGGGATGGCCACGCCACAATCCCTTCTCCTCCATTCTCCTCTCGGGATCTTGGGCATGCATGCACACGTGCCCAGCATGAGTTTAAGCCACCAGGACTCGAACCACAGTCGACTACATGGGAGTCCAGCGACATAGCCATTATGCTAACTGCTGGTCCCATAAAGAGTTCATTTTGATGCAAAGAAAAATACTGAAATCCACCCATGCATTGCTTTTCCCTCCCTCTTATTTTAGAGTTCTGTAGGTTAGAAGTTCAAAATGAGTTTTAGGCTCAAAATTAGGCTCAAGGAGGGAACCTGCCTCCTCGCCTCTTCCAGGTTCTGGAGACCAACCACATTCCTTGTTTTATGCCCCCCATCCCTACAGCTTTTAAGCCAGAAATACTGGATGGTGATTCCTTCTCACATGGCATCTTTCTGATCTTCCTCTGGGGCACATTTTCCTCTGATTCACTTCTTCTGCCTCCTGTTGCTATTTAGTGGGAATCTTGTGATTACATTGAGTGATAGGATAATCTCTGTGTTTATTTATTATTATTTTAGGTTTTGGGGCATATATGCTCAACAGAGAGAGACAGAGAGACAGAAAGGGAGACCCTTCCCCCCCCAGTTTCTCCCCAACCAAGGAGAGATGGCCACACAGCAATCTTTTCTCTTTAATTCTTCTCTCAGGATTTTGGGTATGCATACAACACACATGCCTGGCATGTTTCAAGCCACTAGGTTTGGGACTCGAATGGCAAACAACCATTTGAAAGTATACCATCCCACCTGGTGGTCCAATAATCTTATTTCAAGGTAACTTGGTTAGTAGCTTTAATTCTCTGTTGCTATGTAACATACCGTATTCACAGTTTCTAGGATTAGAACATAGACATCTTAGGGGGGTGTGAGGGAGGCATTATCCTGCCTATCACAATCACTGAATCACATCTATCTTGAGTTAGGTAATAACTTTAAAGCTACCTTATCTCAGGAGATTTTGTCTCTACCCTCCTAAATGCTCCCTTTTATATTTTTTATTTATTGAGAGAGATTTTTTTTTTTCGCTCTAAGGTGCCAGCGCTTGCTGAGGAGAGAGAGAGAGAGAGAGAGACAGAAAGTAAGAAGTCACCCCTCAGGGGGGATGGTCATGTCACAATCTTTTCTCCTTCATTCTCCTCTCCGGATTTTGGGCACACACGCTCATGCACCTGGTGTGGGTTTTAAGCTGCCAGGTCCAGGACTAGAACCAGGGCCAACTATGTGGGAGTCCAGCAACGTAACCATTATGCTATCTGTTGGTTCCCTAATTGTTCATTTTTATTGGAACAAAGAAAACATCATATTTGACTGAAAGATTAAACATTCTATGCAGTGAAATATGGCAGTGCAATATTATACAAAATTTTTATTTTAGAAAAGCCTCAACATACCCAAACTAAGCAATTTCATTCATTCTCTCTTTTTAATAGATTGGTATTATGTTAATTTATTTATTAATTTGCCGTAGGGCACACATTTGCCAGAGAGGGACGGGAAGAAAAGGAATGTGATTAATCACCTCCCAGAGGAATGGCCACACTGCAATCCCTTCTCCATTCTCCTCTGGGGATTTTGGGCATGCCTGCACATGCACCAAGCATTTTTCAAGCTTCTGAGTCCAGGACTCAAATTGCACCATCAACCATGTGGGGTCAAGCTACCTTCACCACCATGCCAGCAGTTCACTCTCATTCATTCTCTTAACATTGTTTTCTTGATGTGTCCCATATGTAAAGGGAGTGTGTGCTTACTAGAAAGACGGAGACAGAGAGATGGAGAGTGTGAAAGCATCCTCCAATGGGCTATGGTCAAGCTGTGATCCTTTCTCCTCCATTGCTTTGTCTTGTTCGGATTTGAGGCATGCATGCACACACACACACACACACACACACACACACACACATACCCTGTATGATTTTCAAACCATCAGGACTGGGATTTGAACCACACATTTAACCATGTAGGATATGGCTTCCTTAATCACTAGATCACAAGGCCAGCCCTTAATGATGTGCTGTGATATCCATGTACTGAATCTCTTTATATGGGTTAGTATATAAAATGCAAGCATCAATTCTAAAAGTATCAAATTTTAAGAGCATATAATTATAATATAGTAACAGTGGGAACAAAATTTTAATTTTCTATTGCTTTATTATTTATCACGAAACTGTATTTCTAAGTAAACGACCAGACACACACACACACACACACACACACACACACACACACTCTAGGGTCAAATATAAATTTATAAGTTTGAATGAAAAATTAACTAGAGAAATTCCATTCTTAGGATTCTATTATATTAATCTGACTTGCTAGTTAAGGCCATTCTATGTATATTCTATAAATATTAGAAAATCCTCAGGACTAGCAGTTAGTGTAATGGCTATGTCACTGGACTCCCATGTAGTTGACCATGGTTTGAGGCCCAGACCCAGTGGCCTAGATTCATGCTGGTCACATGTGCATGCATGCCCAAGATCCCGAGAGAGAATGGAGAAGGGATTGTGGTGTGGTCATCCTCCCTAGGGGGTGATTTCTCTCTTTCTGTCTCTCTGTCTCTCTCTGTCTTTTTGGCAAGAACATATGCCCTATAGCAAAAATCTCTCCAAAAAAGAAAAAAAAAAAGAAAATTCTCAATCAGTATCTGGAAAGATCTACATCTGTCTGATGTAAGGGAAATATTTTATCTTTTTTTTTTTTCTGTTTAGATGGTATGACCATTAGGAATTATAAATCTTTTTATTTCCAGACTCATTAATCTAGGTTGGTGTAGATACCAGGCAATTAAATTTTCAGCTAGGTTCTTTTTAGATAGGTGACCTCAGGTTATGAAGATATTTTTAAAATGATTAATTTCTTTCTTACACCTTCTTTTTATGACACAGTTAATGATAAATTACTGTGGTACATAATCTTCACTAAATTGCAACTCTTTATGATGAGAAAAATTGCTATAATTAAACACTTAACTGGAAGCCACATTATGCTCTAAATTCTATATTCTGTGGTGAACTGTAACATATTTAGAATAGTTTTTAAAATTTGAGGTTTTTTTCTAATTTAATAAAATGACACAGTAGGAATTAAGCATAACCTAAAAGGAACAGACAGGTTTGAGTTACTCACACTGAATGGGGCTGTTATTAGGCAGATTCATTCTTTGGTCAATCCTTGTTTTATTTTGATTAAACTAGATTTGTACAGGATAGAGAGATTATAACAAGTCAAACAGAAATCAAGGATTCGCTTCAAAATGCCATTTTTAGAGATTTGTGAAAACACTACTTTCTCATTCGACCTTTCGCATTTATCTCTAGCCTTCTCGAACATAACTAGCATTCATCTTTGCAATTATGATGCTATTAGGCAGTTTTCCTATTTAAATTGGGAATTTAAAACCAATTCTCTGGGTAGCACTTGAATGTTAAACCTTGGTGGCTTTAATTGTAGTTTTATTCTGCCCCTGTCTTTGAAAATTGCTTTTCTCTATTCTAATTACTAGGAGGAAGATCCACTTTGTGTCAATGCTCTGGAGAAAGAGATAAGTTCATGTAACTTCTCTATCCTGAAGGTAAATGAAATTGGAATTGTCTACTCTGATGTGAAAAATTCCAGTATACCAAAATACTCTAAGCCATTTAATCCCATTAATTAGAATACTAAATCCTGCATTCTTATGCTCAAGAATTTTGGAAAACATTTTAAGCCTTTCTAATTTTAGTTTGGCACTTTTAATTTCCCATCCCACCCATGCTAACTGCTCAGTTAATCCTAAATTCCCCATGCTCCACAGAGTAAATACACTAATTTGTGGGATTAGTGACTCCTTAAAATATTAGGTGGATTATATTTGTTTTTAAAAATCAAGTAATGTAAATGTAAATTCCATAGAGACTCTTGTGAACATTGAATGACATGCCTTAGATCAATAAAAATTATCCTGGTATAACCAAAAACTTAGAATGTGACATTCTGTTTTATCTTTCTCAAAAAGTAGTAGTTTATTTGTTAAATGTTCCTGATGTCTGGGGAATCAAAACATAGTTGTTCCCTAGGAACCTACTTTTGAATGAAATACAGGGACTGATGTAATTTAATTACACTTCTGTTTTTCCTCACCAATTGGGTGGTGATCTCCTGACAAACACTTTAAAATAAGGTTGTTGAATGTCTGGAATACTCTAGAAAGATACATATTGCTGTACTGCATTGAAATCTGTAGAGATTTAGGGATGCTGAGTAGTTTGTCTGAGATGTCCTGCTTGAGACATGACTGACCTCCATCGCTGAATTTCCAGGCTGGAAAACCAATGACATTTCCTCTACTCTGGAATTAGGGAAGCAGTCTTTAGGAAACTGCTCTGGGTTTCAATCCTAAGCACTGCAATTTAGCAGTTCTGCAACCTCGATGAAGACACCTACTTTCTGCCTCAGTTTTCTCACATATAAAATGGAGATAGTACTGGGTCGGCTCAGTGGCCTAGTGGCTTAAGGGTGTTAGAGCTCAAGTGATCAACTGCATGGTTCAAGTCCCATTCCTGGCAGCTTGAAAATATGCTGGGCATATCACATGTGCATGTGGGCACAAAATCCCCAAAGGAGAGAGAAACAGAGAAGAAAGGATTGTGGGACCAGCAGATGGCATACTGGTTACGTCCCTGGACTCTCATGTAGTCAATCATGGTTTGAGTTCTGAACCTGGCATCTTAAAAACTCACACTGGGCGCCAAGTACATGTGTGCTCAAAATCCCAAGAGGAGAATGGAGGAGAAGGAATCGTGACATGACCATT
>NW_006206250.1:288791-323036 GCF_000334495.1 Tupaia belangeri chinensis | reverse complement strand
ATGCTTCGTATAGAAAAAAATCTCTCCAGGAAAAAAAAAAAAAAAAAAGAAGAAGAAGAAGAAGAAGAAAGAAGAAAGAAGGAAGAAGGAAGAAGGAAGAAGGAAGAAGGAAGAAGAAGGAAGAAGAAGAAAGAAGAAGAAAGAAGAAGAAAGAAGAAGAAGAAGAAAGAAGAAGAAGAAGAAGAAGAGAAAAAAGGGATTGTGGCATGAGTGTGCTTTATAGAGAGATGGGGGAATAAAGGGGATAAGGGCTTGTGCTTTCTCTTCCTCTTTCTCTGTCTCTCTCTGGCAAATTAAAAAAACAAAAACAAAAACAAAAACAGAAAAATGGAGATAGTATCTACCACATATAATCCTTTGAAGAAAAAAAAAAGTGAAATCATTTAAAGCACATAGAACAGTACCTTCCATGTAGCACAGTTCCCAAAGGGGCTAGCAATCACTATTCATCTCATTATTATATTAAGCTTATTTTTTTCTCCCTAACTTGCTTGTTCTGCCAATGATTTGACGTAGCTTACAATAATGTCACAGACATGATGGGTTAAGAAAAAATAATTCCAATAGTAAAAGGGTGAGGAGATTGCTTTGGTCAGTAGTCCTAGGGAGATTTCATATCATTATAGCTAGAAACATTATCAGAAGGTTAAAATTGGGTCTAGACAATTATGAGAAAAGCTACATCATTCTTACCTATCCCTCCAGCACTCTGGTTACAAAACATAGTGAACTCATTTTGAAACTATTTCTTTTAACACTTCATATAACAAAATAATGTGTTTTTAAAATAATTATTTTATTTAGCTATTTATTTATTTCAATTTGATCAGAGAGGGACAGAGTGAGAGGAAGAGAGAGACAGAGATAGAGCAAGCCACCAGGTTTAGGACTTGAACCACAGTTGGCCATGTGGGAATCCATTGCCCTCAACCTCCACACCACCTGCCAGCCCCAATAATGGTTTTTAATAGTCATTGCTCTTATACAATAATTTGGCATACAGAAATGCTTTAAATAAAAACTGAGAAACCAATGAGGTTATGAGAAAACAAAATTTTTCTTTCTCTTTAATGTTTTAGTATTTTGAATAAATCTGATAGGCTTTTAAAGTTTTATTACATATGTACAATTTTTAAATCTAATGCTATGTATCCATCTAGAAAATCTACAACTTGCAATCGTTATTGGAAACTCAAAATTGTCAAAAAATGGAAGAAAGTTTTTAGCCACAAGATGTCATTGTTTGTCTTTTCTGTAGTGAAGCAACTACGATTAACTTGGGTTCTCTCAAAAATCGTAAAATTAAGAAGCAGAATCTGTTAACTGAGCCTAACAATAAATTTTGTCTTACTTCCTCTCATTCCTTAAATGTTATAATTTCCAAAATTGTTTGCCAGTTTGGGGTTTAATAAGCATACAAGTCTAACGTAATGCAGTATCTTTTGTGATGAATTGTGCCATGATTTTAAAAGTTTTGAAAACTTGGATTTATTTTGAAAGTGTAATAAAACAACTCAGTAGGAAATAAATACATAACTTCAAAGAATGGATTGTTTAGAATTATTAAAATCAATAGGACCTTCATTAAACAGATTTATTCTTTCCTCAATCCTTATTTTAATTTGATTGAACTAGTTTTGTAAAGGAAATAAAGAATGTAACAAAGTGAACAAAATTCAAAGATATACTTCAGAATGTCATTTCAGAGATTTATATAAATATCAATTTGTTTTCAACCTTTTGCATTTATGTCTAGATCTCCTAAAATATGATTGATATTCAACATTGTAATGATGAAGTTCCTTGATTATAAAAGTTATCTTAGTAATTATGGCCAGCTAAAATTTTTTCTTATTCAAATTGTTTTTCATTACCAGACAGTGTGTGCACTTTCAAGGGAGAGAGAGAAAGAGAGAAAAAACCTCCTCCCGCCCCAATGTGGGTGGTTTTGCAATAATCCCTCTTCCTGTACTACCCCATCTCATTAGGATTTTGCGTGTGCACTCACATGTACCCAATGTGTTTTTCAAGCCTCTGGGGCTGGTATTCAAACAGTGGTCCCACATAAGATCCAACTCATGATAAACAGCACTTACCCACTGCACTAAGTCGCTGGCCACGCTAATCAAAATTTTATTGTTTGGAAAAATATCCCAGAATGTTCTTGGTTATTTGTCAATGTTTAGTAGTTTTGTTAGCTGAGAAAATTTTAATGTATCTGAATTAGGCTAACCTTGACTTAAACTCAAAGTAAGAAAGATTGGGTGTTTTGTGAAAATGCCCAGATCAGCTTATCTTCAATTAACAGCAAAAAGAACATTGATATCTAAATATATTTATATAATCATACATTACAGTAACATGGAAAAATGTCTTAATATCAAATTTCCCAATTATTGGACTTATTAAATATGTTCAAATCAGATATTACATATGAAGGTAGTGTTATGGATTAGTGTGCCCCCCCATTCCTAATTCATATGTTGAAGCTCTAATCACTATTACCTCAGAATGTAACCTTATTAGGAAATAGGATAGTGCAAGTATAATTAGTTAAGATGAGGTCATGCTGGGGTAGAATGGGCCTCTAATAATAATAATAAAATTTGGACACAGACACGCATACACACAGGCTAATACCTTGTGTAAATGAAAGAAGAGATAGGGTTATGCATTTATAAGCCAAGGATCACCAGTATACCCCTGGAAGTTTAGTATAAAGATATGGAACAGATTCTCCCTCACAGCCTCAGAAGGAATCAGTCCTGCTGACACCCTGATCTTGCATTTCTACCCTCTGAAACTGAGATAAAAATTTCTGTTAGAAAACTGATGCAACTAGAAACTAGTGGTTAATAGATGCTTCATGGAAAAATTAAAGAAGAACAACTGGAAATTAGTACTATTCAATAATTTCTTAAGACTTTTTTTAACTTTGCTTCCCATAGTTTCTATGTTCGTTTTCGATCACTTTTGCTAACCTTTCTTAACCCTTGAACAGGATAGTGTCCCGGGTTTCTGTCCACAGATTTCTGCTTATGATTGGCGAATTATCTAGTAATTTCTAAATGCCATGTCTTTAAGTACTTGTATATCTCAAGAGTGACCTCATGGCCAATTTCAAGCTTATCTATATAGTGACCACTCAATATTTGTATTCAGCAGATTCCTAAAGCTTAACTTATCTAACAATGAGTGGATGATCTCCAAAGCAATTTTAGTTGATGTCATCTCCATCTTCCTTACTGGATTGTTAAGGTCAAAAGACTCAAGTCATACTCTACTCCTTTCTGTTATAATCTACTATTGATTAACTTGAAAATTTTGCTACTCCATCTTTAGAATCTATTATCAGTCCAACCAACTATCTGCCAGGTTTCTACTGCTTCTCTGATTTAATTCTTGCCTCCTACTCTTCAGTGTATTTATTCATCACACAGCAGCTAGAGTGACCTTTCTATAATATAATAAATATTGGATGAGTCATTTGGATGCTCAAAGGCATCCAAAGACTTCCTATTATATTCAGAATAAAATTCAAAGCCCTCATGGTATGCCACAAACCCTATAAGGGAGGAGATAGGTATAGTAAACAGACAGAGTAAAGGTTGAGAAACAGTAATCTTTACCCAAGATGGAATCATAATGACTAAATTTTAACAAAGAGCTGGCTGCATTAGGGTTGAAAACAACTATAGCTAAGGACAATTGTTTCTATTTTCTAATTACATTCTAACAAAAAGTGCACATTGATTTTGTCTGTTGACCCCTAAAAGAATAGGATAATAAATTATGCAGATTACCATATAACTATTTTCTGAAGGCCACTTCCTTAACAGAGAGCCAGTCCATTGCTTAGACTGCTACATAAAAATTCCCCACCCTGGGACCAACAAGCAGATGGTGATTACATTGCTGGACTAACACATGGCCAAACATAGCTCAAATCCCAAACTTGGTGGCTTGAAAGTCATGCCAGGTGCATATGTGTGTGTGCCCAAGATCTACTGTCCCTGGGTGGGGGTGGTGATCTCTCATTTTTTTTCTCTCTTACTGTCTCTGTCTTTCCTTCTCAGGCGAGCACATGTACTTGATGGCAAAAACTTCTTTTTTGTTTGTTTGTTTTAGAATTATTTTATTTAACTGCTGCCCTGGCAAAAACCTCTTTAAAAAAAAAAAATAAGGGCTGGCAGGTCGCATGGTGGTTAAGGGTGCTAGACTCCCACAAGGCCAACTTTGGTTCGAGTCCCAGACCCGGTGGCTTGCTTTCTCACTTTCCCTTTCTCTCTCTCTCTCTGTGTCCCTCTCTGGTCAAATTTTAAAATGAGTAAAATAATTTAAAAACAAAAAACCAAAAACCCTCGCCACAGCTACTCTTTGACAATTCACTCTAGACCCCTTCCTGACTGAGATCTTCCTTTTCCTTGTCTTAATAAGCTCCTGCTTTGCTGCTCGTTGATCTCTGATTCTTCATGACTAGATTCTTGAAGAATCTAGTCACCTCATAGTCCTGAATCCAATATTGGCGTTGGGTCTGATCACTCCATCCTAGTGTGATCACCCTAACATCCTAGTCACCTGGACTTGACTTTACTATTATTATTATTGTTGTTGTTGTTGTTGTTTTTGGAGAAGTTTTTACTATAGGGCACGTGAGCTAACCAGAAAGACAGAGAAAGACAGAGAGAAATAATCCCCCAGGGGGGATGGCCATGCCGCAATTCCTCCTCCTCCTTTCTCCTCTTGGGATCTTGGGCACATACTCACACACGCTTGGTCTGAGTTTAGTCTCTGGGTCTGGGACTCAAACTGCAGTTGACTACATGGGAGTCCAGTGACATAGCCATTACACTAACAACTGGTCCCACTTAATTATTTTCTGGCCATATTTACTACTGGGCTCCTTGTGGGTTTTACTCCAGCATCAATCCCTGTTTTTAGTCTCTAGAGATTCCAGCACCTAAGAGCCATTCTCTTCTTCCTTTAGACATTTGCACAGTTCAAGCCTTTACTTCATTCAGAACATCATTCAAGGTCAACTTCTCAGTAACCCCTCCCTCATTATGCAATAACTCACTTGACCCTTGTCTCCTTAAACAGATTTTAAAAGTACCACTTATTTGTTTACTTAGTACATTTATATTTAGTTGGCTGTTAATTTAACATTTTTCTATACCACAAAAGTGTGAGAATAGAAGTTCCATGTGAGTAGAAAATTGAATTTTCTAATGAACCTTCAAAAAATTTTGGTTAAGAATGTTTTTAAATTTTTATCTGGTTATAAATCAGTCAAATAGGCAAACAAAAAACAAAAGAAATATATTTGATGGAGACTGTATGTGGCTGAAAAAGTCTAAAATATTTATTATATGACCCTTTACATAAAAAAGGTGCCAACTCAGCATGTATAAAACATTCAATAATGTATTTAAAATAATAACTATGTGTATTTTGTACAAATTAAATAATATGTTTTAATGTATAATGCATATATAAAGTTCTGAGAGTCCTGAGTTAGGTTGAATGCTGAATTAATTCAGGACTTCTCAGACTTATTTATTCTGAATCTTTAAGAGTTGGATTTTGGTATGCTATGGTTCTCAAATACAAGGAATCTTCAAAAAGTTCACAGAAAATGTACATTATAAAAAATATGTATTGGGGACCTGCAGGTGGCATAGTGGTTATGTTGCTGGACTTCCACATGGCTGATCATGCCAGGCACATATGCATGCATGCCCAAGATTCTAGGAGGAGAGGGGATTGTGGTGTGACAATTCCCTCTAAGGGAGTGACTTCTCACTTTCCTTCTCCCTCCCTCTCTCTCTCTCTCTCTCTCTCTCTCTCTGGCGAGTGCACATACCCTAAGGCAAAAGCCTATTTAAAAAAAAAAGTATGCATGGATTTAAACATTTTTTTGAACCAGAATAAATTCTTGTTTTCATTTTCCCATGGCCTTTTGCAGTATTCTTATATATCTAGCCATAATCTATATGTCATAGCTTACTTATTAACATCTCCTAAAATAGTAATATTTTCCCTCAAATAACTTAGGATGGCTGTTCAGAACGTCAGTAATGTAGGGAATAGACTAAAAGTGGTAACTATGGTCATGCTGGAGAGCTGGGTTTGGGATTCCAGCCATGTCTCCCTCAGCATTAGTGGAAAAGAGCAATTTATGCACAACAAGGCTGTCAGGCATTTCTTCTGGCTTAGGGGTGCCGTGAAAATAAATATGAGTCATTAAGACTTGCATGAACTGAAAAATTGGAATCCTCTGAACTCCATTAAAATTGGTGAATATGTCAGTTGAAGGATAGGCAAGTGTATATGAAAACAAGAGAGGGAAGGCTAAGTAGAGATATGACAATTAATCCCTTAAGAGATGTATGGTATTTTATCAGGTGAAAAATGAGGAGTGATTAGAAAGGTAATGCATTGAATTGTTATTGCCTGTTATTTTAATATTTGACTAAATTTGTACGTCACTTTTTTTTTTTGGTAGAGATTTTTACCTTAGGGTGTGTGTGTTTTCTGGAGACAGAGACAGTGAGAGGGAAAATGAGAAATCACTCCCTGGGGCAATGGTCATGTTGCAATACCTTCTCCTCCATTCTCTTTCTGGGATCTTGGGCATGCACTCACATGCACTTGGCATGAGTTTCTGGGATTTGAACCATTATCGGTCATATGGCAGTCCAGCAACGTAACTGCTAGATCACCTTTTGGCCCTTTCACATTCTTTCTTTAATTGGTTTTACCAAAGCATCACTCCCTCATTCAACTGTTTTCTGCACATGATGCTTCATTTTTAATTTGATCCTTTCCAAAATCACTATCCACTACAAATGCTAACACTAAGATATACAGTGCTTCCACCCCCTTAAAAGAAACCCCTCCCAATTCAAGTTATTTGTGAATCTCTTCTCTATTCCCCACAAAATTTTCACCTTCTCAGGGGTTAATCTCAGGTAGGGTCTGAGGCAAAAACGAAACAAAACTAAACAAAACAAAACAAAAAACACCTTATAATACTGATTCGTAGCAGAAGAGAAATTATTTAAAGGTTCATTTATCCTCCTAATGCTATTTAAATTTTAAAGCAGGAATCATGTCAACACAACTGAATTTCTAACCGATAGCATTTTATTCTTTGTGGAGAATACCAAGTTAAGCGACATTCATTTTTGTTAGGGATTTAGCAGCTTGCAACCACATAAAACTGAATCTACCCTTGAGATTATGTCCATTTGGCCAATGCAGAATTCTTCTTCTTCTTTTTCTCTACCCATTCCTTTATTGCGTTAAGTAAGCTCTTAAAAGTTACTCTCATCATTCTCTTTTGAGCCACACCGCATAGGCAACCTAGCAATAAAACATCTTCAACTGATTCACAGGAAAGGTGACAAATTTTGGCTGGTAGCTCTTTTAAGTATTTAATCTTTCCTCTGTGTAACATATTCATCTAGTATAACTTTAGTTGTGAAAAAACATGTCTCAGTTGTTATTTTCAATGATTGTTATACATAGAGCTCTTTGAGCTCATAAGAAAAATAAAGTAGCCGCTTCAGGGATTGAAAGGCCAGTTCTATGATGAAACTAGAAAGTACTTAGTGCTCCTTCCCATCGGTGTCACAATGCTTTACTCTCTCATTTCTTATCACTCCCAAACAACCCAGGGTGACTGGTCATTGTTCTCTTAATAAATGAAAAATTATTCTAAGTACTTTTTGTGCATGAATTCATATATTCCTTAAAATAACTAAAACATAAATATTATTATTATCCTGAATAGAACACTAAGGCACACAGGGTCACATAACAAGTAAATAATGAAATGTAGATTTGAATTCAGACAGTCTAACTGTAAGACACATGTGCTAACAGCCACTCTGCACCAATTCAATGCACCAAAGCAGCGCTGTGTTAGAGGGGAGTCACTCCTCACGTGTAGCTATTTATTTATTTATTATTTATTTTTTTTAAATTTATTTATTTAATTTTTTTTTTGAGAGATTTTTGCTATAGGGCGCGTGTGCTCGCCAGACAGAGAGAGACAGAGAGACAGAAAGCAAGAAATCGCCTCCCAGGGGAAATGGTCACGCTGCAATCCCTTCTCCTCCATTCTCCTCTGGGGATCTTGGGCACACACGCACACGCGCCCGGTGTGAGTTTTAAGCCACCGGGTCCGGGACTCGAACCGCGGTCGACTACATGGGAGTCCAGCGATATAGCCATTATGCCACCTGCTGGTCCCTACATGTAGCTATTTAAATTAAAATTAATTAAAATGAAAGAAATGAAAATTTATGTCTTTTCAGTTATGCCAGTCACATTTCAAATGCCCAGTAATCACACATGACTACTGACTAACATATTTAATAAAGCAAAAACAGAGAATGTCTTGTATCACAGAAGGTTCAACTGGACATTGTTACCCTATAGTCTAGAGTTAAGAAATTTATTCAAATTTACCAAGATCCTTTTGGTGCTATTTTAAACTAGAGTGTTTTATTAATGTTCTTTTTGTACAGATGAGTGTTAGTGTATGTAAGTTCAACTGATAGTTGTATATCAATTTTGTATCCTACAATTTTATGTATGTGCTTAACAGTTCTTGCATAGGAATAAACTTAACCAAGGAAGTAAAGACACATACATTGAGAACTACAAATTATTGATGAAAGAATATGGAAAAGTAGAAATATATTCTGTGTTCATGGATTAGAAGACTTAGTATTGTGGGGCCAGCAAGTGACATGGTGGTTAAGGTGCTGAACTCCCACAAGGCCCACAAGTCCTGGACCTGGCAGCTTGCTTTCTCAGTTTCCCTCTCTCTCTCTCTCTGTCTCTCTCTGGTCAAATTAATTAATGATAATAGGGACTAGTGCGTGGTGAAATGGTTACATTCCTGGACTCCCATGTTGTCGACCGCAGTTCTAGTCCTGGACCCAGAGGCTTAAATCTCACTTCGGGTGCATGTGTGTGCATGCACAAGATCCTGAGAGGAGAATGGAGAAGGGATTGTGGTGTGGCCATCCCCCAGGGGTTGATTTCTTGCTTTCTGTCTCTCTGTCTCCCTGGTGAATGCATGTGCCCAACTGCAAAAGTATCTCTAAAATAAATAAATAAATTATAATAAATTAAATAAAATATAAATTTAATAAATAAAATAATGATAATAAACAAAGTTAATGACTTCTTTTTACAAAAAGAAGACAATATTGTTAAAATGCTCTTACTACCCAAAGTGATTTATAGAGCCAATATTATCTCTATCAAAATCTCAATTTTTACAGAAAAAAGTCCTAAAATTAATATGGAGCCACAAAGACCCTGAATAGCAAAAGAAATACTGAGAAAAAAGAACAAATCTGGAGACATCATCACTTATTGACTATAAAGTATACTACAAAATGATGGTAATTAAAAGAGCATGTTACTGACATAGAAACCAACAAAACAGGATTAAAAACACAGCAATAAACCCACACATCTACAGTGAACTAGCTTTCCACAGGATGTCATGGAAACACAATAGGTACCAGATAGTATGTTCAGTAAATGGTACTGGAAAAACTGGATATTCATATGCAGAAGAATGCAATTGAACCTGTATCTTATAACACATGCAAAAAACAACTCAAAATGGCTATACGTTGGACCCAGAAATATAATATTCTAGAGGAAAGAATAGCAGAAGTGCTTCATGGCATTGGGCTTGGCAATAATCTCTTGGATATGACAAAAAGGGCACAAAAATGAAAGGAAAATTAGACAAGTAGAGCTACATCAAACCGAAAAGTTTCTGAACAGGAAAAGAAAACAGAAGAGTTAAAAAAAGGGAGAGAATATTTGCAAAGCATAGAAGAGATTAATATCCAAAATACACAAAAAACCCTTAAAACTCAATAGCAAAAGCAAAACAAGGCAAATAACTTGATTTAAAATGTGTAAATAACCTGAACAAGCACTTATGGAAAAGAAGCAGTGTAAATAACCAATGGATATATGAAAAAGTAGTCAATATAATTAAACATCAGAGAAATACATATCAAAGCTATGTGATATCACCTCATACTTGTTTGGGAATGGTTTTAAAAAAGTGAATAAGTGTTGATGAGAATATGAAGAAATTGTAATCATTGTGCATTGTTTGTGGAAATTTAAAATCACAGCTACTATAAGAAACAGTATGGCAGGGACCAGCAGGTGGCATGGTGGTTAAGGCACTGGACACTCCCACAAGGCCAACCACAGTTCGAGTCCCGGATCTGGTGGCTTGTTTTCTCACTTTCCCTCTCTCTCTCTCTCTCTGTGTCTCTCTCTGGTCAAATTAAAATAAAGTGAATGAATAAATAAAATAAATAATTCTTAAAAAAAGAAACAGTATGGCAAATTCTCAAAAAATTAAAAATTAGACTTAAGATCAACTCCCTTAGCAAGTTTTAAGTAAATAATATAGTATTATTAATGATAGTCACCACGCTATACATTAAATCTCCAGAATTATCTATTTCTTGGAAATAATTATCTCAGTTACTGTCTGCATTCAATGTCAGCTTGCTATTTTCTGACATTTCTTTGTTTATCTGAGAAGGAGTCAATAAATAAGAAAATAAGTGACTTCCTCAAGGTCATACAAAGTCACCGGAAAACTTAGTTGAAAGTGTACATATATGAAAATCTACTGGTAATAGATGTAGTTTTCATACTGAAATGGCTGTGTGTAACAATTTGAATTCATCATTGTAGAGATTTTTATAGATAATCTGTAAATTTATGTATAAAATAAGATCTATGAAACCGTATCTTCCTATTAACACCATTAAGAGAGTTTTGTATTTAACTGGAATCATTCTCTAAAATGTTATGTAATTCAGTGTAATCAGATATCACTTGCTGCTAATAAAATATAATACTAATCTTCCACTAATATTTTTCATACATAAATCAATAAAGTTAATATTAACTCTGAAAAAAAGTTCCACAAAATAGAAACATTACACAATAATCCTACTTGTTTTCTCTTCCAAAGTGAACGTATCTTTACTTAAGAAATATACACAATATTCAATGTTTTATAAATGTTTTTAAAACATTCCTCCATATGGAGAGCTGCACTTAATCTTGTGGGGCAAAGCATTTTTTAAAATTAACTAATTAATATTATTTTTTTTTTTACATTTTCAGACACTTATTCCCATATCAAGAAAATGTTGCTCATACTCCACAGTTTTTGATAGTAAATAAACAACTTTCAAAATTTCCCAAAAACTGAATTGTAGGGGCTGACAGTTGGAATGGTGGTTAAGAGCACTGAACTCTCATTTGGGCGATTGTTGTTCAAGTCCCGGACCTGGTAGCTTGCTTTCTCACTTTCCTTTTCTCTCTCTCTCTCTCTCATACTATTCCTCTCTAGTCAAATAAATAAGTAAATAAATAAATACATAAATACATAGAGTTAAATAATTCTTTAAAAATTTAAAAACAAAAAAATGGAATTTTAAAGATAACTTTCACAATATTTGTAATAATATTTTGTGACTCTGTAACAACAGAGATTGTATGGTTTTAAATATTTTTGAGAACATATTTATATGTCAATTACTCAAACTGTTGAGAAGCAAACACCCAACACACAATTCACACAGGAACCTTTCCAACTCAGTTCTGCCTACCAAATATTCTGTGGTTTACCATCTGCTAGCAAAGATCAGTCTCTTTTACTTTGTTAAAAGTCTTTTTCAAGATAATCCTCTGGTTGTGGCTATTCTTTTGCCATCTCTACTAATTTCAATGCTGGGCTGGAAAAGTCCAGGTTATTTTCTGGTACAAATTCTTTCATAAGGCTTCTCTAGTCCTCTCTGCCAGGCAGAACTGTTTATGGTGCCAGGTAACCTTTCCCAGAGCTTCTGCTGGCTTTCTTGAGATCTACCTTAGTTCCAAAGTTTTTTTGTCATATCTTCAGGTAGGACATTCCAGTCAAAGCCCTGGCAATAATGAGTATCTCTAATTTTTTCTTATGCAACGTAACAGGACAACAGGTATTATTGAATTTATGCGAATGACCCTTCTTACAAATATTTTCTAATTCCAGAGGGGTGGGACAAGCAGTTAACATAATGACTACGTTGCTGGACTCCCATGTAGCCTACCGCAGTTCGCGTCAGGGACTCGGCTTAAAACTCACGCCAGGCATGTGTGTGTGAGTGCCCAGGATTCCAAGAGGAGAATGGAGGAGAAGGGATTGCGGCGTGGCCATCCCCCTGGGAGGTGATTTCTCACTTTCTGTCTCTCTGTCTCTGTCTGTCTGGTGAGCGCACGCACCCTATAGCAAAAACCTCTCCAAAATAATAATAATAATAATAATAATTCCAGAGGGATCAGGAAGGGAGAAAAGTTTATGTTTCAATTTTAAAAAGCAAACAAGCAAGCAAAAAAAATATATTTTAACAAATTGTTGAACCTATCAATAGGTCAAAAGTAAGCAAAATCCTTAAATCTGGAGCGTAATAAAAAAATCAGTAATGTTTTCATCAAAAGTCATAAAATTCTATTTCACCAGTTCAGTCTCACGTAATTACTCTCTTCTGTTAAATTTGCAGTGTTACTGTAGTCCAATCTTTCCGTTTAAATCCTAGAAGTTAATAGTCAACGTTATTATTATTTCCGGACTTGTCCCTAGCATTTTCTTTGTTGCTTTTTGTTCTTATTTCTCTCTGTGTGTCTTTAGTTTTCTTGGTAAAGCACTCCCTTCAGGCCTTCTTAAAGAACTGTTCTGGTATCGCTAAATTCTTTCAGGTTTTCTTTATCTGAAAATTTTTTTACCTTTGTTTCCCCATATGAAGGATAATCTTACCGGTGTAGTATTCTTGGTTGAAATATTTTTTTCACTAACACTTTCAATATATTTCCCCATTCTTTCCTTGCTTGCATTGCTTCCGATGAGAGGTCTGATGTCAGGCTAACAGGATAACCTTTTTAAGTAACCTGATGTTTCTCTCTTGCCAATTTCAGTATCTTGTCTTTGTCTTTGTGGATTTAGCCAAACTGTCTATAATGTGCCATGGAGAAGATCTTCCAGGGTTGATTCTATTAAGGGTCCTTTATATTTCTTGGGTCTGGATATTTGAATACCTCTCTAGGTTTGGAAAGTCTTCTTCCAGGATTTCATTAAATAGATTATCAATGCCCTTGTTAGTTTCTTCACCTTCTGGAATATCAATTATCTAGATGTTTAGGCACTTAATAGTATCTAGTATTTCTCATATATTATGCTCACTTGGGGATTATTTTATTAGTCTTTTTGGAGATTTTTTCTAAGTCAGAGGTTTTGTCTTCAACATCCAAGATTCGATCTTCTGCACAGTCTAATCTGCTTTTAATACTTTCAAAGGAGGTTTGGATTTCCTGTGTTACAGCTTTCATCTCTAACAGCTCTGTTTGATTATTTTTTATAGTGTGTATTTCTTCTTTCAAATTGTGAAAGAACTTCCTCTCCTCCTGGAACTCATTGTCTTTTTCCTTTTGCACTTTCTGGAGTTCATTATCTCTCATCTCTTGCATCTTATTTAGTTTTGTCACTATGAATATTCTGAATTCTTTATCAGACATCTCCTCGAGTTCCATGGTACTATCTGTGGATGATGAAAGGTTGTTCTTTTCCCTTGGGAGAGAGATATTTTCTTGGTTTCTCATATTTCTTGTGCCTCTGTGATGGTTTCTAGTCATGTGATGGATTATATGTTTCTTCATAATTTTTTAGAGTTAATTCTAAGCATTCAAAGGTATGTGGGAGGAGATGATCTGCTATCTTTCTGCAATTCCATTTCCCTGATGCTCATCAAGTAAGTAACCTGCATTTTTTACTTTGGAATTGGATATTGCAAAGGCCTCACAGTTTCTAGGGAATAAGTATACCTGGGCTGAGCTGCGGGGTTTCAGCCGAGAGATCAGAGGCATGTGGGAGGAGATGAGTTGGGCTCTCTACAGCTCTGTACTTCTCCTTCTGCTCACTCTGCAGTCTCTCTTCTCTGAATTTTAGTCATTTGGTGGTGCATTCACTTTTTTAAACATTTATTTATTTATTTTGTGAGAGGTTTTTGCTATAGGGTGCATGTGCTCGCCAGAAAGACAGAGAGACACAAAGACAGAAAGTGAGAAATCACCCTCCAGGGGGGATGACCATGCCACAATCCCTTCTCCTCCATTCTCCTCTCGGGATCTTGGGCATGCACACACATGTGCCTGGTGTGAGTTTAAGCCACTGTGTCCGGGACTCGAATTGTATTCAACTACATGGGAGTCCAGCGACATAGCCATTGTCAACTGCTGGTCCCTGGTGGTGCATTCACTTTTGGCTAATTGCTTAGGAAAGATTTTTGCAACTGTAAGACTATGTGTTTTCCTTTACTGTAAGGTACTACTGTAACAATTTCTCTCCTCTACTGTTTTGCAACGTGGTATCCACAGAAAGAGATTTTGAATTCAGATTTATAAAGAGGAGCTTGAATTCAGATTTATAAAGAGTTTCTTCCTTCCAACAGCAGGTCCAGTAAGGGTTGAAGATTTCTATGGCTATAAAAGTATTCAGATGCTTGGCTATTGTGCACCCATGTCTGTGTAGACAACTCAGTGTGTGGAGGCTGAACAGCAGGGTGAGAAAGATGAAAAAAGAAAGAAAAAGGAAAAGAAAAGGAAGAAAAAAATCAAGAAAGAACAAAAAAACAGTCAAAAAAGGGAAAAATACTTTTTCAAAGCAAAACATGAAAACCATGCAGTGCACAAGTGCACTGCACAAACACAGCAGGACACACCTCAGATTTAAATGGCTTCTGAAATTAGCAAGAGAAAGAGAAGTCAGAGGTAAAAGAAGTGTTTTAAAAATTAAAGAAAAAGAAAAAAAATTAAATAGAGAGAGGGAAACAGAAAGAAGATGGAGTTTGCCCAACTTGCCTGAGCTTTTGTTGGAGTCTGTAAGATGGGATTTACAGCAGAGATCTGGTTGCCTTGGTCTCTCATGGAGAAAAGCTTTTGCAATGTTTCATGGCCTTACTTTTTCTCCTTCAGATTTTTGCTATAGAGCACATGCACTCACCAGAGACAGAGAGTGAAAGAAACAGAGAGAGAGGAAGTAAGAACTCACTCCCTAAGGGGCATGGTCATGGCACAATCCTCTCTCTTCCATTTTCCTCGGGGGACTTTGGGCACACATGCACACATACCTGAGATGACCTTCAAGCTACCGAGTCTAGGTCTCAAACTGTGCAAAGGGTCACGTGGGACTCAGCAGACTTAACTTCACGCCACCTGGTGGCTCTCAAAGGCTTTTTAAATAAACCCCAATATATGTTGATGCTATTAAACTAGAGCTCAGCTCAGTAAAAATGATTTGGAGATTGTAAAAATTAAACAGCTGATATATATTGTTCTAGCCTGACAGAGGGGCAGTTATAATATAATTTGTAGAACAGTGGGATACTCTAAAAACCAGCTCCCCACAGCCGTTCTGTAAATGCCAATCCATGTCACCAGAACTTGTATCTGATATATGACTAGGGTTAGCATCCTTTTATGAAAACTGACAATCCTAGCAATCACAGGTGTCGTCTCAGAAGGTTTTCCATTCTTCTTAAAAGAATGCTAAAGGAAAAACATGTTTCATGTTTTAAGATATTTTGTTTTTTTAATTGCAAAATTATTTCATCACATTTTTCATATAAATAAACTCCAAATATTTGCATCATAAAATTTCTTATATTCCTAGAATTCCTTACAATAAGTAATTTAAAAATACTCCAGGTATTTCAAATTTTGAAAATACAATAAAATTTTCTGGTTTTGTTTTATGTTTCTGAGAGTCATATTGTAAGTAATGAATTGTAAGACATTTGTATTTAAATAACCTCTATATGTTGCTGACATTCCATGACTTTTGGACATTGAGATTAGAGGGGGAAAAAAAAAAAAAAAAAAAAACCAGACTTCAGGGAAGGCTACATATACTACAAGAAAAAAAAAAAAACTCTACTTTTTTGCCTCTATCGGTTGCTAAGGAAACTGGGTTAGCATTATTTATTTATTTTTCTCCTTTAGTTCGCCTATTTTGATGTTCTACAGTAAATTATCATTGTCAATTTCTTGTATATTCTGAAGACTGCCTGCCTTTCTTTATACACAAAATATTAGTCAACTCAGGTCAGTTATTTATTTATTTGGTAATTATAGTGCATATGTAAGTTGGAATACATATTTGCATTGTGACAATTTTTGCTTTTTCTCTCTTGAGGCTGAACAATTTTGACTGCTTTTAAAGGGCACATGGCTCGACCTGTCTTCATTACTGTGATGTCAGAACATCTCTCTCAGGGCTTGGCAGGTCATTGGTGCACTTCATGTATCAGGATGGTTTGCTTTGCAGATTTGGTACTTTGTGTACCAGACCACTGCTGCTGACAACAATGTGCTGTGATTATCCAAACCCCAAAAATAAGATATAATTTGGAGGCTGGCAATGTACTGAAATCACAATGCTCACATACTTACATCGGATTGCAAACACAAGGAAGAGAAAATGTTATATAAAATGTAAAATAAATGGAATTAAAACATGATCAAATATTATTAAATGATTAAACATTTCTTTAACTCGGGTTGGTGATCTTCACTTAAGATGATACTTTTAACGTATAAAATTGCCATTTGATACATGTCATAGTTATGCAGTCTGTTTTTACCGGGACAGAATATTAAGGAAAAGTTTTAACTGTGAGAGAAAATTTCACTGTGATAGCTTACATCTCTAGTTTGTCAAACGTCAGTTGACCATATTTGTGTGGTTCTACTTTTGGGCTCTTAATTCTATTCTGCTGCTCTATTTGTTCTTTTTGCCAACACCACACTGTTTTGATCACCGTCACTGTAGAATAAGTCTTCAAGTCAGATAGTATTAGTCCTTAGAGTTTTTTTATTCTTATTCAATTTTGGGTGGGCTATTTGAGACCTTTGCCTTTCCATATAAACTTTATGGTCAGCTTGTCAGTATTTACAAAGTAACTTGATAAAATTGCATTAAACCTATAGATCAAGGCTGAAAAAACTGGCATCTTAATAATATTGAGACTTCTAATCTGGGAATATGTAGGGAATATGTAATAGCTCCTTTTTTTTCTTTTCTTTTTTTTTTTTTTTTGAGAGAGATTTTTGCTATAGGGTGTGTGCGCTTTCCAGAAAGACAGAGAGAGACAGACAGAAAGCGAGAAATCACCCCCAAGGGGGGATGTCCATGCTGCAATCCCTCCTCCTTCATTCTACCCTTGGAATCTTAGGCATGCACGCACACATGCCCAGGGTGAGTTTAAGCCAACAGGTCTCGAACCATGGTCAGTTACATGGTAGTCCAGCAACATAGCCATTACAACTGCTGGTCCCAATAACTCCATTTTTTAAAGAGGTTTTTGCCTTAGGGAGCATGCACTCACTGGAGATAGAGAGAGAGAGACAGTCAGAGGTAAAGTGAGAAATCAACTCCCAGGGAGATGGCAATGCCACAATCCCTTCTCCTCCTTTCTCCACTCCTGGGATCTTGGGCATACACACACTAGACCCAGCATGATTTTCAAGGCATCAGGTCCAGGACTCGAATTGTGGTCGGCCATGTAGGAGTCCAGTAATTTCTATGCCATCTGCTGTCCCCAATAGCTCCATTTTTTTTAGGTTCTTCTTATTGTGTTTTTAATTGCAAATTCCAATTATTCATTGCTAGCATATAGACATTTGTCTCTTAACCTTATGTTATACAACCCTAAAATAATAATATTACTTCCAAAGTTGATCTTCTTCCTTTTCATCTACCTTGTAAGCATAGTAAATTATTTTACAAATGTTAACTGTTACTTTTGTATGATTTTTAAATAAGAATAAAACATTACATCATGCCAAATATTGCATATTTTTAATGAAGATAAAGGCAGGTCATATTAATTTAGACAAATGTATTCTTCATATGTAATATATAAGACATTATAGTTAATTTTGTACATCAAGGTAAAGTGCAATGATTTTAAATACAATGGTTTTAATTAAGTAGGAAAAAAGGAATTAACCATTTCAGTTCTCTATCACTGCATACAACTTACCTAAAAGTACAATGATTTGAAGCAACTGTATTTTTTTTTTTATTATTTTATGAATTCTTTTGTCTCACGTTGTAGATGGCTGGTGACTGCGCTGGGTTTAAAGGTCCAAGAACTGCTTTCTCATTGTGCCTGGGGCTTAGTGATAACTGTCAACAAGAGCACCTCATTTTCCTTCTAGAAATCTTTCTATAACTGATATCCATCCTCCCAATGTTCCTCAACATTGGTGCTCTTTACAGCAGGGTAGTCTAGGCATTCTATCAGCACACCAACTGTATTCCAAGAGAGAATTCCCCAAGAAGAAAAGCACCCATATTTAAGCAATTATTGAGCCTTTTCTTGATAATGGCACATTAATAGCACATTTGCTCAGGCCTCATTTTACAAAGAGTAATATTGCCAAGTCCAAAGTAAATATAGGAGAGCGTAAATACAACACAAGATAAGAAGGCATGAATACTAAGAGCTGCATACATTGAACCATCACTATTGCAGTAAAATCATACGCCTGTAATTACAATACAAATGAGTAATAGGCCATTGTTTTAAAGTAGAATTTAAAAGGTGAGAATTATTATCTCTAAGTAATGAAAGATGTAGGCTCACAAAGCAAATGGCATTTAAGATTGGTAAGATTATTAATTTCAGGCTCGAGAAATAACATTCCAAATGTTGGTAGAGTTTCAAATGGAAACACCATTCACAGAAGCATGTAAATGAAAGGCAAACTTGCGTGATTTAAATGTGATATAGGCAATAAGAAAGAATGTTAAGAGTTAAGATCTGGGTGTAGATTGGGGCCAGGTGATGGACAAACATGATTGCCTTGTTGAGGAATTTATGCAATACTATTTGAGCAGAATAGAAGTATGATCATACACATGGACACATGAAGATTATTCTGACAGCAGAAAATAATTAACTGAATAGTGTTAATTCATTGTGAAGGAGTTGGATAAAGGATTCAGAAGTCAGTGAAAGAAAGTAAGGTCTATTGCATATTGCCTACCATACAGCCAAACTCAAAGAAGGAAAAACAAGATACACAATTTTTTTTGAGTCATGGATTAAGAAAGAAGGGAAGTCATAGGTAGTTTTCTACCCCAAATCAACAGGCTTCTTTAGTACCCATGCACAACACAGTGCAAGAACTATCCATCTTCATTTGAGTCTAGTATAATTGCTACATGAGTAAATGGAAGTTTATATTCAGAATTCTGTAGGAGAAGAAATGACTTCATGATGTTTTGGAAGTAAAGAAAAAAAAAAGAGGAACAGGAAACATATTATATTGGCTTATATTCATGTGAGATGAAAAAAGCAACACACACACACACACAAACCCTGCATATATCTTTTTTCCTTTAGTGTAAGAGAGAAACCTTAGGTTGAAATTATAGGGTATATGCCCAAAGTTATTTTTTGCTAAGAAATATAAGGGTAGGTAAAGAAGGCAGGGCTGGGTGCTTATGGCAGACAACAAAATGTTGAAGATTTACTGGCTTACCAACCTGCTTTCTTTTAAAAAAAATTTCTTCCATGAGTGATATACTAAGAGCAAGAGACAGAGAGATAAGCATCCCTAATATGGTCTGTATGCTCCAATCTACTTCTAGTTTCAGCTGTCTGGGTCATATGTCTATGTGCACAATTGACATGCCCAAGAAGATGTCAGGATATGAACCCAGGACCTTTTCTATGTAGGTCCAGTTGCATTACTACTGTGAACTGTCTGGCCTCTGATTTCTTATGACATCCAAGGCTGCTTTTATGTTTATGTTTAAAGATAGCTACAAATCCACTTTCTAGGTTTTATTGCAGACAGTTAAGAATAGTTGGACAGAGGACAGTTCCAAGACACAGTGGTAACGCCCGCTGCTTGACAGAGCTGATTCCCATATGATGACTGCAGTTCTAATCCATAGCCCAGTCCACCTGAAAAATGCTGGGCACATTCACGTGGCCAAGATTTGATGGGCTGAAGGACTGAAAGAAGAGGACCACAGTGTGACCAGACCCCGTGGAGGGCTCTTAGCTCTCTCTCATGTAATAAATAAATAAACAAATGAAGGAGAAGAAGAAAGAAGTAGAAAGAAAAAGAAGAAGAAAAAGAAGAACTCAAGGAGAGTGGTAACGCCCGCTGCTTGACAGAGCTGATTCCCATATGATGACTGCAGTTCTAATCCATAGCCCAGTCCACCTGAAAAATGCTGGGCACATTCACGTGGCCAAGATTTGATGGGCTGAAGGACTGAAAGAAGAGGACCACAGTGTGACCAGACCCCGTGGAGGGCTCTTAGCTCTCTCTCATGTAATAAATAAATAAACAAATGAAGGAGAAGAAGAAAGAAGAAAGAAGAAAGAAGTAGAAAGAAAAAGAAGAAGAAAAAGAAGAACTCAAGGAGAGGATCAGCAATTAGGAAAAAGCACTTGAAGAAGAAAGGCAAATGACATAAGTATGAAGATGATAATCTAACCCAAAGTGTATCCAAGAAGGAACTGCAAAACTATGGTATTGGTACCAGAGGTATACCAAACATAGATTTGGGAACACTGAAGTAATGTGGGAATCTGGAACATTAAGTTATAATGGACGATAGTATGCCATACCTTCTCTCACTTTATGTCACTGCTGTTAAGCAAGGCTTTGAACTGATATTATTATTATTATTATTTTTTGGAGAGATTTTCACTGTAGGGTGCGTGCGCTCGCCAGAGAGACAGAGAGAGACATAGAGACAGAAAGCGAGAAATCAACCCCCCAGGGGGGATGGTCACGCCGCAATTCCTTCTCCTCCATTCTCCTCTCGGGATCTTGGGCACGCACGCACACGCGCCCGGCGTGAGTTTTAAGCCACTGGGTCCGGGACACGAACCGCGGTCGACTACGTGGGAGTCCAGCGACATAGCCATTAGGCTAACTGCTGGTTCCCATGAACTGATATTATTTTTGAAGTGTAACCTCTACAGCCCGAGAGAGAAGCAGTATCTGCACTTTGGTTGAGGACCACAGGAGGAATTTCTGTTTTCAAAAATCTAGACTCCAGGGAGAATGGGGCACTCAGTGTGTAGCATCTGGATCAACTAATGTTTTCACTCCTCTCCCGAAGCCCATTCCTTCTCTCCTTACCATCACTAGAAAGACAGACTTTACAGATGTCACAAAATGTATAATTGATAATTAAAACTTATACTAAAGATATCATTAAGGGTCACGCACATACAATTGAAAGAGAAGCACTAAACTCATTTTTTTTATAATAAAGTAATATTGCTGAGAGAGCAAACAGAAAAAGATGCTAAAATACTATTGTTGCATTCCTTGAAAGTTCAGAGAAACTATTAAGTTCATATTTTACATGCCTGGACACCCATAATGAATTATTAAACCAGGCAAGGGATTTTGGAGAACATGGCAGAACAATGATGTATGGGACAATCAAGTAAAAGAATGATTTCTTGTACCTCTGTCAATGATTAGTCTACAATTACAAGTCTATTATTTCTGGGCTATATGAATATACATTAACCCATGGGCTATATGAATATACATTAACCCAGGACAGAAGTGTCTAGATTATAACAGAGAATGCGATTAAGGATTCAGTCTTATGAATCCTTATGAGAAAATTAACTTCTGGTAATATAAGCAGGACCTCAACTAATATTTTTGAAATAATTCAGAAATCTAAATAATCATCTTTCAGTACTTTTATAAACTACTATTAAAAGATTCTTTTCTTTTTCATTAAAGAACAAGTCAGTTTCACACACACTGTGAATCAGGATTCAGATTTGGCTATTGTAATAAAGACCCCAATAATAAGACAGACATTAGCATGGAAGACATAAAAAAAAGTGAAGAAGTAAAGATTATACATCAGGACCAGCAGGTGGAATAGTGGTTAAGCACTGGATCCCACATGGTTGACTCTACATTTTGAGTCCTAGACCCAGTTGCTTGAAAAACATGCCAGGCATGTATGCATGCATAACCAAAATCCCGAGTAGAAGAATTTAGAAGGTATTGTGACATGGCTATCCCCTCTGGGGATGATTTAATACTTTCCCCTCTCTGTCTCTCTGTTCATCACTCTCCAGTGAGTGTACCTTTTTTGACCGAGAGCAAAATAATCTTTTTCATTTTTTTCCTTTTTTTTTTTAAAGAGAGGTTTTTGCTATAGGGCACATGCGCTTGCCAGAAAGAAGAGAGAGACAGAGAGACAGAAAGCAAGAAACCACCCCCCAGGGGGGGTGGCCATGCTGTAATTCCTTCTCCTCCATTCTCCTCTCGGGATCTTGGGCACGCACGCACACATGCCTGATGTGAGTTTAAGCCACCGGGTCTGAGACTTGAACTGTGGTCAACTACATGGGAGTCCAGTGACATAGCCATTACACTAACTGCTGGTTCCAAAATAGTCTTTTAAAAAATCATATACATGTTTTTCCCTTTCAGGAGTAATCACTAATATCATGCTAGCGAATTTTTATGTATTCATTTGTCTATTTTATGTATGTTTGTGTATTAACTATAAATTGTGAACTTTATTTGTTTTATATTAAAATATATACTGTGTATATAATTTCTTATCATCAGTTTTAAAATAGATATTGAATGTATCCAAAGAATTGACATTTTTAGTCAAATTAATTTTGAAATCCATATAATGTCTGCTCATTCATATATACTATAATTTACTGGGCCATTTTCCCAAAACTGCCCATTTAGGTTTCCTCTAGTTTTTCACTAATATAATTAATGGTACATATGACATCATTTAAGTTTGAGATTATTTAGGGGCATAGCTTCCTGGAATTATAGTTACTGGTGTGGAGAATTTATGGCTCATGATTAATATTGCAATTTTCTACTCAGAAAGTTTTTAGCAGTTTACATTCCTATAAGTGATTAGTTTGCTATAATCTTCAGAAGAACATGAGTTTCATCATATTTTAAGAATGTATTGTTTAAAAAGTGTAAGTGACTCCTCTAATACTTGGATATTTTATACTCGTTAATCCTTCAAGAACCAGAAATCTGAGCTGTGATGTGTCTCTTTCAGGGACAAGAACAACTGAAGATTTTTTGGTCCAACTTCAGCCTCTAGACCAAAATGTTAAGACAGGAAAGGCAAATCACAGGCCCTTTCAGAAGCTATCTACATCTGAGGTGTAACCTGCCCCTTTCAGAGACTAGGGCCCCTGAAAATTTTCTGCTCCAACTTTACCTTCTAGACCCCAAAAGTTAGACAGCCCCCACACACTGAGTGTCTAGACAAGTCTAGGTTTATAGTAGCTAAACATCTGAATACACAACAGAGTGAGCACCAGAAAGAAGGATAAAGGTGTGAGAGAGTGCAACTCATCTCCTCCCATATGCCTCTGAACTCTCAGTTGAAATCCCGCAGCTCCGCCCAGGTGCACCTGTTCTCTAGAAACTGTTGAGGCCTTTGTAATATTCAGTTCCAAAGTCAAAAGTGCAGGTTGCTTGTGAGCATCAGGGAAATGGAACTGCAGAGAGATTGCAGATCACCTCCTCCCAAACATTTTTGAATGCTTAGAATGAACTCCAAGAAACTAGGAAGAAAGGTATAATCCATCAGATGACTAGAAACCACTGTAGAGGCACAAGAAACATGAGAAACCAAGAAAATATCCAAGGGAAAGGAAAAGAACAATCCCTCATCATTCACAGACAGTACTAAAGAACTTGTGGAAATGTCAGATAAAGAATTCAAAGTATTCATAATGACAAAACTAATTGAGATACAAGAAAAGAGAGACAATGAACTTCAGAAGATACAAGAGAAAGAGACAAGTTCTAGGAGGTTTCAATGATTTGAAAGAAGAAATAGACATTGTAAAAAGGAATCAACTGGATTTTTAGAGATGAAAGCTGTAATACAGAAAATCAAAACCTCCCTTGAAAGTATTAAAAGCAGATTAGATCATGCAGAAAATTGAATCTCAGCTCTAGAAGAAAAAACTTGACCTAAAAAAAACACCAAAAACACTCAGAAAATACCTCAAAAAGTGAGAAAAACATGCAAGAAATACAATATAACATAAATGCCCAAACATCCAGATAATCCATATCCCAGAAGGTGAAGAAACTAGTAAGGGCATTAATAATCTACTTCATGAAATCCCGGAAGAAAAGTTTCCAAACCTAGAGAGACATTCAAATGAACAGACCCAAGAGGGACCAGTAGTTGGCATAATGGCTACATCGCTGGACTCCTATGTAGTCAACTGCAGTTTGAGTCCCAGACCCAGTGGCTTAAACTCATGCCAGGTGTGTGTATGTGTGTGCCCAAGATTCCAAGAGGAGAATGGAGAAGAAGGGATTGTGGAGTGGTCAACCCCCATAGGGGGTATTTCTTGCTTTCTGTCTCTCTGTCTCTTTCTGTATTCCTGGCAAGTGCATGCACCCTATAGCAAAAACCCCTCAAAAACAAGACAAAAACAAAAACAAAAAACGGACCATAGAAATACCAAGGACCCTTAATAGAATCAACCCTAGACGATCTCCTCCATGACACATCATAGATAGTTTGGCCAAATGCACAAAGACAAGATAATAAAACTATCAAGAGAGAAACGCCAAGTTACTTACAAAGGTTATCCCATCAGACCAACATCAGACCTCTCAAGAAAACGCCAGCAAAGAAACAATGGAAAAATATATTCAAAGTGTTAAATGAAAAACAATTTTAACCAAGAATACTATACCTGGCAAGATTGTTCTTCATTTGGGAAGAAAAGATAAAAATATCTTCAGATAAAGAAAACCTGAAAGAATTTACTAACACCAGACCAGCCCTTCAATAAGTTTTGAAGGGAGTGCTTTACCAGGAAAACTAAAAACAGACACAGAAATAAGAGAACAAAAAACAGCCAAGAAAATGGCCAACCTACGGTAAAAACAAGTCCAGAAATATCAATTATAATGTTAAATATTAACTTCCAGAATTTAAACAGAAAGATTGGACTACAGTAACACTGAAAATTCAACAGATGAGTAAATAATTACATGAGACTGAAATGGTGAAATAGAATTTTATAACTTTTGAATAAAGGATTACTGATTTTCTTCTATCCTTTGTTTTCTGGACTTAAGGACTTTTGTCTTCTTTTGAGCTTTTGATAGGTTCAGTAATTTTATTTTAAATTTTTTTTAAAAATAGAAACAAATTTTTTCCCTTTTTTTAAGAATTATTTATTTATTTATTATTGTTATTATTATTTTTCACATGAATTTTGCCAAAGACAGATAGAGAGAGGGAGAGTGAGAAAGCAAGCCACCAGGTCCAGGACTTGAACCATGGTCAGCCATGTGGGAATTCCAACACCTTAACCACCATTCCACCTGCTAGCCCCAATTTTTTTCCTTCTTGACCCCTCTGGAATTGGAAAATATCAGTGAGTATTCCTTATTGAATGGTAGAATAATTATTTGCATAAATTCAGTAATATCTGTTGCCTTGCATCAGAAATTAGAAATACTGGTATTGCCAGGGCTTTGACTAGACTGTCATATCTGAAGATATGACCAGAAAGCTTAAGGAAGTAAGGAAGATCTCAAGAAAGCAACAGTAATTTTTAGAAAGATTGCCTGGTACCATAAATATTTCTGCCTGGTAGGTAAGTAAAGAATGTCATTTCCTGACAAACCCCAAAATACTCAAGTCCTGGTACTTAAAGACACAGGCAGATGATGAGTTCCTGACTTGGCTCAGTAGTCTTGGGAGGCTTTTTAAAAGAGTCTATTCTGAAGTTCCTTATAAAAGGTTCCAGCAAAGCCCACTAAATCAATTAGTAGTTTATGGGGCTTTGTGCAAATAACAGACCAAATTAAGTCTAAACTTGTTTATTTTGCAAATAAGTTAGTTTCTGCCTCTCTTTGGTAAAAGGGAGGCTGGAGAGAGAAAAAAATGTTTCAGGGAACCAGCAGTTAGCGTAATGGCTATGTCACTGGACTCCCATGTAGTCGACCGCGGTTCGTGTCCTGGACCCGGTGGCTTAAAACTCATGCCGGGCGGGTGTGCATGCATGCCCAAGATCCCGAGAGGAGAATGGAGGAGAAGGGATTGCGGCGTGACCATCCCCCCTGGGGGGTAATTTCTCGCTTTCTGTCTCTATGTCTCTCTCTGTCTGTCTGGCGAGCGCACGTGCCCTACAGTGAAAATCTCTCCAAAAAAAAAAAAAAAAGTTTCAGAAGAAAATTACAGTACACTCATTACTAGATTTTAACTTTACCCATATCTGTTTTATGAGTTTTCAGTATCTACCTACTGTTTGAACAAAATACTAACTTTTTTCCTGGCTTTAATTCTTAAGCAATTTTCCACCTTTTTTGATTTTGGTTTATTAAAGCTAAAACTGCTTTTCTTGAAATTTAAAAAAATGCATAAAAAATACCTACTTATAATGACTGTAGTAAGCTATAGCCTCAGCTAGGTGCTACTTTATACTATGTTCATTCTACTCACTGAGTTTTATGCCTAAAGTCAGACACATGTTCACAGACATGTTTCTATCAGTTGCACTTGCTATTGAAAGTATTTAGACTCATTAAGATCTTTTATGAAACAATAAAATATGAATAAAAACTTGAAAAGCAACTGTAGATATCGGAGAGTGTGGCAGGAGGGTGGAAAATGGCAGAGTGTGAGAGGGAAGAAATCAAGGGGGAAAAAAAAGAAGCAAAATATCTAAGAATCAAGAAATGGAAAGTTATTTGTCAAGATAACATGTATGGTTATATCCTTGATCGAGCCAATATACAGTGTATACTAGATGGGAAATCTCATTTTGTATGCTGTAATGATATACAGTAAATAAATGTAAAATAAGTTAAAAAGGAATGATAATACATAAAGTTAATTTTTAAGTAATCATTCATAAACCAATCTGAAAATTTATATTTTTTTCAGAAAGTGGTCCAATTATAGATGATACTTCCATTTTAATTTTTAAAATAATTTTTAAGTTTTCTGTCTTAGGACACGTGCACTCACCAGAAAGGGACAGTGAGAGGAAAAGTAAGAAATCATTCCCTAGGGGGATAGATAGGCAATAATCCCTTCTACTCCATTCTTTTGGATTTGGGGCATGCGCACAAACACATACACACACACCTGCAAGATTTTCAAGCCATTGAGTCCTGGACTTGCACCATTGTTGGCCATGTGGTAGTCTAGCGCCTTAACCACCATGCCACCTGCTGGTCCTCAGCTGAACCCAATCCTTCTGTTTTTCATTTGAATTTTTTCATTACTTAATTTTATTAAGATGGATTATTGTTGAATATATAAAAAAATAAATCTTCAAAAACTGAAGACAGTAAAGTGACTATTTCTCTGACAACTGGATGAAGAAGGAAATTATCACAATGTATAGATAAAATAAGCCACTAAAGAAAATGTATATACATTATATTTTAAAAAATGAAAACTGGCCATATCATAGCAGTGCAGGCAGTAGGGATACTAGATCAAGCAATACTAGATCCATGTGGAGGATCCTAAGATCTGGGTCCTGAGTCAATGTGAATGTGCTGGGCATACCCACAAGCATGCTTATAATCCTGGCTAACCGGAGGGCTGCAAGGAGGATGGCAGCATGGCAGGAATCTGTCCGGGATCCCTGTCTATCTCCTTCTCTGTGTCTCTCTTTCATATGAAAAAAATGAACAAAGAAACAAAGTTTTAAGAAAATAAGAAAGTCAGGCTGGCTGCATGGCATAGTGGAAATTAATTTACTGCTTAAGAGAAGCCAGATACCACATGGCGACTATGACTTGAATCCCTGGCCAAGTTAGCCTGAAATATGCTAGCCAGGCTCATGAGTGCCCAGGATCTGAAGGCTAGAGGACTGGAGGAAGGTGATCACGGCATGGCCAGGTTCTATAGGCTGTTGCTCCTCTTTCTTTCTCTCTCTTGCTCTCCCTCATTCACATGCAGCTACACAAGCATGTCTATTGTGAATGAAGTGAGGAAAAAAAGGACAAATGGAAAACTAAAATAAACAAGAATGGGAAAATGTATGTCACTAATATAGTTAGGTATCAGTAAATGTATGAATATGAGTGTATACTTTATTAGATGTGTATATAGACATATACATACCAGAACTAGGGTGCATTTATATTCAATTTGTCAGTATTTCTTTTTAATTTCTACTTTAAAAATGTTCTTTTTATTTACCTCTTTAATCTTTCATATAATCTGACATGATATAAGTACATTTCCCTTTTAAGTTGGGTAGCCTGTTTATAGTTATCACCAGTTTTTATGCTTCTCACCAATTTTATACTTACCACCAATATTTTTCTTAAAGCTGCAATGCCAGTTGTCACTTGTCTGAACATGATAAAATAAACAAGATGCAAATGCAAACTGGTTGAGAGCCTAGGGTAAAAGATAATTTTTCTATTTTGTTTGTTTTTGGGGGGAGGAGGGACTATAAATGGAAATTTAAAAAAATAACTTGAGCACTTAAGAAGCTTTTAAAATTCCTTATTGAGGATTGACTCCATAGTGCAGTGTTTGAGTGTTATGCATTGAGTACTGGATGCCACATAGTTGAATGTGGTTGGAATCTTGTCCTGGCAGCTTGAAAACCATGCCAAGTGCTTGTGCTTGTGTGTGTGTGTGTGTGTGTGTGTGTGTGTGTGTGTGTTCAGAATGCTGACAGAATGGAGAAACGGAAGAAATAAAGAATTGCAGCATGACTATGCTCTATCATGGGAAGCCTTTTCTCTGTCTTTCTCTCTCTGACTAGTATATTTGCTGTTCTAGCAATATAAAAAAATATTTAATTATTTACCGCATTATTATTTTTTGGTTGACAATGTTATATTGAATAATTCTGGCAAATAGCTCATGGGTTGTTTAAAGATATCTAAAAGTTTTACATGCTAAAGAATTAAATTCCAAATAAAGCATTTTGCCATGCTTATCTCAACATACCAAATTGTTTAGGTCGTTGACAAGTATTTAACATGTAAAGTGGCAGGCACATGGGTTTTAACACAACTGACTTTGAAATAACACAATGAGAGATGAAAGATAGTTTGGAAATGATCCATTAAGTTGTCAGAAAAGTCATGACATTTTTTTTTCTATGCAAAAATGCATTGTGACTTTCCTAACAACCCAATAGTTTAACTCTAGGGGGAAAAAAAGGTTTATTAGTAATCATTCACTTCTTTCAGCCCAAGGGACACATTAGGATGAATGACCTGATCAAATCACTTACCAAATGTGCTTCCAGATGCTATTCACTGGTTGAAAAGTAATGAACAATTCTTAATTACAGAATGCCTTTAACAGGGTGTACATGGTCTATAGGTGCATAAAATAGAATTGTTTCATTATTAAAGGAGATTTAATCGTGCACTGATGTTCTATCTGGCTCACTTAGAGACTTCTACATTAAATCTTGGTTGGAGTAAGAACTATTACATCAAGGAAAGACTCTGACATTTGCTTTAGTAATCCCAGAGGTTTTCATGTTTGCCAGTGTCTCACAGCTATCAGTATCCATCGACTTATTAGTAAAATAAATGACACTGGGTAAGATATAAAATTCAACTAAATCTTATTTAAAAGACCCACTTTCTGTGTTGTTTTTAACCCCTGGATTCACAGTTGAGAACAGATGCTTATGTAGGTTATTTTCTCATGGGTATTCTATCTGAGCAGTTCTGAAACATTAAATGCAAAACCCTGAATAAGTTATTTACTTTTACTATGCCTTGGTTTCCATATTTCTTACTAGTAATAAAAACAGTATATACGTCATAGGTCATTGTCCAGATTAAAGGAGCTAATTTATATTAGATGAAATAATTTATATCAATGAAATTATAATTTTTCTTAAAACTATGGGTAAGAATAATGTATGTTCATTTTATGATTATTGTCCAGCGTGTTGTAATTATGTATTAGTAGTTTGGAACTTAAAATTGGGGTTTCTGTCCAAGAACACTCTCTTTATAGTCTAGATGTTGTAAATTAGCATTCTTTGTTATTTTTAGACTTTCCAAGCAGTGGTTTTAAAGGTCAAGTTATTAGTGCATAAAAAAAGGAATAAATGAACCTATGGGTTCTATAATTTAGAATAGAGCTCATCACTAACCATGCTCAAATTCACTTTTGCTTGTAAACAGTATGATGGAAATTTAATAATGGTAATGGAGAGGCATCTTTATTTAAAAAATGTTTAAATTGACAAAATGATTGTACATACTTTGGCATATAATGTGTTTTGATACATGTGAAATATTTTTACTCTAAGTGTTCACTTTACAAACTCATATTACATGGGTGACATGTTTAGGAGTGTCCAATTTCTATGTACAAACTTTGATTACTTATTATGTAACAAATACTTGCTAAATGTGTTCACGTCAGCTCATCTCACTTAATAATCATAACTTTGAGTTAGATATTATAATTATCTCTATTATTTAAAAGAGGGCATTGAGCAAGAGATGTTCAGTAAGTTGCTTAAATTCTTGTGCCTAGTAAGAGGTTTCCCTGCTATTTAAAGACCAACAATTTTATGTGGTTCAGTTTAATCATTTTTTACATAATGTACCATAAGGGAAAAATGACTTTCTCACTGAGCTTGTTTTCTGATTAGAAAACGAGTACAAAAATGAGATGATGGGGGCCAGGTTGTGGTACAGTTGGACTCACATGGGAACTCCTGAGGTTCACTTCCTGGGACCACTCTGTACACACTAGGCATGTGTGCAAGTGATCTGGGCTGTCAGAGAGTGAGGGTGGATTAGGCATAAGGACTCTGTGGAGATGATGACATTTTTTCACCTGTCTCTTTTTCATTATCTCTCTTTCATGGAAGAAGCAGATATGCTTTATTTATTTTTAATGAGAAAATGTATTTTAAATACTTATGAGAATGCCTGACATAACATTTTTAAAAATAATTATTTAATTTTATTAGTAGTAGTAGTATCATTATTTTAAAATTTGCTATAGGGCACTTGCTCTCACGAGAGAGAGAGAGAGAGAGAGAGAGAGAGAGAGAGCCAAAACAAACAAACAAACAAACAAAAAAAACAAGCTATCAGGTCTGGGACTTGAACATGGTTGGCCATGTGAGAGTTCAGTACTTTAACCACCATACTCTGTTCTGTCCCTGATATATCACTTTTTAAAGTGTATTATTTATTTCTTCCATAAGTGAGAGAGACAGAGATGGAGAGACAGAAAAAGACTAAGTCACTCCCAACAAGGTCCCCACACCATGATCTACCCCCAGCTAGCCTGGATCATGGACATATGTGTACCTGACTTATAAAGAGGAGTCTAGGACAAGAACCTGGAACCTTCCCATATTGGTCCACTCATGTTACCATCATCTGACTCCTTAACATAATTATAGCCTATTAGTTTTTTTTAAAAAAAGATGGTTACATAGAGTTAGAATTCAATCCTGACCTACTAAAGACTATCATTACTCACCTGTTTGAAGGGAACATTTATAAATGTGATAATTATTTGACTAATTGTTTTTTTTTCATTTTGATTGATTTATTTTCACTCTTGTTAACATATTTCTTGATCTGGTTCCAGCGACAGTATAGGGTGAGCATCAGGGAGATAGAACTGCAAAGAGGTACTGCAGCTTACCTCCCTACCCCATGCCTCTGAACTCTCAGGTGTGTCAACTGGGATCTAGAGGGTCCCACTCTTCCCCACTGCCCAGGACATTGGAGTATCCAGTTCTAGTTATGGTGCAGGGTGAGTTTCAGGAAGACAAAGCTGCAAAGACCATGAATAACCTCCCTACTACATGACTCTGAACTCTCAGGTGTGTTATCTGGGATCTGGATGGTTCCACTGTTCTCTACCTTCTGTGCCATTGGAGTATATGGTCTCAGCGATGGTTCAAGGTGAGTGTCAGGGAGATAGAGCTGCAGAGAGACTGCAGCTCACCTACTCCTGCCAGTGACTTTTGCAATACTTGGTGTCCTTTCATACTTCATATTTTACTGGTCTAAGGTGAGTGTCAGGGAGATAGAGCTGCAGAGAGACTGCAGCTCACCTACTCCTGCCAGTGACTTTTGCAATACTTGGTGTCCTTTCATACTTCATATTTTACTGGTCTGCATGATGCACATAGCCCATCGTGATTTTTTTTTTTTATGTTCCATTAGCTACATCCTCCAGCTTAGCCCCAAGTACACTTAGTCCTGAGACTCTGGGGAGGAACCAAGCACCTCAAGCAGGCTATGTACACCATTCTCTGACTGGAAGAGAAAGCCATCTTTGATGAACTCACCAGAGAAATAGAGCACTTCTTTCCCCCTGACATAAAAGAATTAACTCCAAGAAATTAGAAAAAAAAATGTATAATCCATTAGATGACTAGAAACCAGTTAAGAGGCACAAGACATATGACATGCAAAATAAAAGAGACAATGAACTCCAGGATATAAAGAAGTCCTTCCATGATTTGGAAGAAGAAATAGACACCATAAAAAAGAATCAAATGGAACTCTTAGAGATGATGGTTGTAATATAGGTAATCAAAATCTCTCTCAAAAAGTATTAAAAGCAGATTAGATCATGCAGAAAATTGAATCTCAGATCTAGAAGACAAAGCTTTTGATCTTGAATAAAACACCAAAGAATGAAAATGATAACCCCAAACAGAAGAGAATCATATGAATAGTATTGAAAATACTAGATACCATTAAACTCTCAAATATTTGAATAATTGGTATCCCAGAAAGTGAAGAAGCTAATAAAAGCACTGATAATCTATTCCATCAAATACTTGAAGAAAACTTCTCAATTCTAATGAAGCATTCAAACATCCAGATCCAAGATATACAAAGGACCCCAAATAAATCAACCCAAGAAGATCCTCCCCATGGCACATCATAACCAAACTGACCAAAATCACAGAAAAAGACAAGATACTAAAATTGTCTAGAGAAAAATGTCAAGTACTTACAAAGGTAATCCCATCAGGCTAATGTTGGACCTCTCATGGAAACAGTGCAAGCAAGGAAAGAATGAGAACACATATTCAGAGTGTTAAAAGAAAAACAATTTCAACCAAGATTACTATAGCCAGCAAGATTATTCTTTAAAAGGAAAGTAAAGACAAAAACGTTGTCAGGTAAATAAAACTTGAAAGATTTTATTAATACGAGACCAGTTCTTAAAGAAGTACTGAAGGGAGTGCTATCCCAGGAAAACTAAAGAGATGCAGATGAAAATAAGAGAACAAAAAACAGCAAAGAAAATAGCTAACATAATAAATGGCAGGGAAAAGTCTGTAACTATCAATAATAATATTGAATGTTAACAGATTAAATTCTCCAATCAAAAAACACAAACTGGCTGAATGAATTAAAAAAAAAAAAACCTATCTGTTGCCTACAAAAAACACACCTCATGGACAAAGACATACATAGACTAAAAGTGAAGGGCTGGAAAAAGGTATTCTATGTAAATGGAAACCAAAAATAGGCTAGAGTCACAATACTCATGTCAGACAACAGAAGTTTTAAGACAAAGACTGTAAAGAGAGACAAAGAAGGGCATTATATAGTAGTAAAAGGGTTAATTAATAAGAAGATATAATATTTATAAATATCTATGTACTCAACCCAGGAGCACCCAAATATGTGAAGGAAAGACTGCTAGATCTAAAAGGAGAGATAGGCTGTAACACACTATTCATTGGGGACCTTAATATCCCACTATCTCCTTTGGACAGATCATCTAGACAAAAATAAGCAAAGTGAAACTAGATCTACGGGATACCTTAAATCAAATGGACTTGACAGACATCTATAGAACCATGTACCAAAAAACCATGAAATACACCTTTTTTACTCCTGCACAGAACCTTTTTGAAGATTGACAATATAATAAGGGCACAAAACCAGCCTTTACAGATTCAAAGGCATGGAAATTATATTCAGCATCTTTTCCAACCATGATGGAGTTAAACTTAATAACCTAATATAAATTTCAGAAAAAAACCCTAAAAAATATATACAGAAACAAAACACCTATTCCTTTTTTTTTTTTTTTTTTTTTTTGTGTGGGAT
>NW_006206250.1:276666-288726 GCF_000334495.1 Tupaia belangeri chinensis | reverse complement strand
GGAGGGATGGTCATGCCACAATCCCTTCTCCTCCATTCTCCTCTCGGGATCTTGGGCACGCACGCACACGCGCCTGGCGTGCGTTTAAGCCACCGGGTCCAGGACTGGAACTGCAGTCGACTACGTGGGAGTCCATCGACATAGCCATTATGCTAACTGTGGGTCCCAAAACAACCTATTCCTGAATGACTTCACAACCACTGAAGAAATTAAGACTGAAATCAAAAGATTAATTGAAACTAATGATAAAGAACATGAGTTTCCATAATTTATAGGATATAACAAAAACAGATATAAAGAGGAAAGTTTACTCCTACTGCTGTACATTTTTTTAAAAAGATGGAAAGGTGGCAAATGGACTACTAACAACCTCAGGGAACTGGAAAAATGACAATAAAAAATGTCAGGAGAAAAAAAATAATTAAGATCTGAACAGACATAAATGAAATAGAGAATAAACTATTCAGAAAATAAATGAAACCAAAACCTAGTTTTTTGAGAAAATAAATAAAATTGATACACCATTGGCTAGACTAATTAAGAAATGAACCAGATAATTCATATTTGCAATGAAACAGGAAATGTTACAACCGACATAACAGAAATACAAAACATGATTAGAGAATATTATAAACAAGTATATGCCAACAAACAGGACATCTTGGATGAGATGGACAAATTCCTGGACACATATACTTTACCAAGAGTTAACCAAGAAGACATACAAATCCTTAATAGACCCCTAACAAGCAATGAGATAAAATTTGTAATAAATAACTTCCCAACACAGGAAAGTCCAGGTCCTGAATTTTACAAAACTTTTAAAGAAGAGCTAACCCCCTTTCTACTCAAACTATTTCTAATGATTCAAATTCACTTTATGAAGTCTCCATCACCTTTATCCCCAAAATAGGCAAGGACATAATGAAAAAGGAAAACTACAGATCAATATTTCTGATGAATATAGATGCAAAATTCTCAACAAAATATTAGCAAATTGCATTTAATGACACATAATAAAGATCATACACCACAATCTACAGGTACTTTATTATAAGGATGCAAGGGTGATTCAACATACACAAAAGCACAAACATAATACCCCATATTAACAGAAAGAAAGATATAAAACCCAGTTATCATATAAATTGGTGCAGAAAGCATTTGATAAAATACAATATCTCTTCATAATTAAAACTTCAGCAAAATCAGCATAGAAGGGACATTTCTCAACAAAATAAAAGCCATATATATAAAACCTATAGACAACATCATACTAATGGGGAAAAGTTTTCCGCTTAAAAACTGCAACAAAACAAGGTGTCCACTTTCTCCACTCTGTTTTAATATAGCACTGGGAGTCCTAGCCAATGCAATCAGAAAAGATAATAAAAGTCATTCAAATAGGGAAAAGAGAAGTGAAATTATTTCTGTTTGCAGATCACATGATTATATACATGAAAAACCCAAAAGAATTCATGAAAAAATCTCCTGGAAGTCATAAACAAATACAGTAAAGTGGCAGGATACAAAATCAACATACAAAAATCTATAGCTGCATCAACATGTGCAGACTGAGGTAAAACTAAAGAAGGCAATCACATTAACAATAAGCAGAAAAAGTATAAGATATATAGGAATACCTAACCAAATCAGTCAAAGACCCCTGCAAGGAAAACTATGAAAATCTATAAAAAGAAATTGAGAATGACACAAAAAGTGGAAGGACATCCCATGTTCCTGGATTGGAAGAATTAATATAATAAAAACATCAATTCTACCCAAAATAACCTACATATTTAATGCAATATCAATCAAATTAGCAAAGGCATTCAGAGATTTAGAAAAAAATGAACATAGAATTTGTCTGGAATTATAAAAGATCTCATATTGCCAATGCAATTCTGCCCAAGAAGGCCAAGTAGGGGGTCACTCACTCACTGACTCCAAAATATATTACAAAGTTGTGATAATCAAAACAGCATGGTACTGGCACAAAAACAGGCATGTAGATTAATGGAACAAAATAGACACTTGAGAAATAAACTCTAAAACATACTGTCAACTGATTTTTGACAAGGGCACCAGTGGGGAAAAGAAAACCTCTCTAGCAAATGCTGCTGGATAAACTGGGTATCCATTTGCAGAAAGATGAAACGGGACTCCTATCTCTAACTATTAACAAAAATCAACTCAAAATGAATCAAAGATATAAATCTAAGGCCTCAAACTATGAAACTCCTGGTGAAAAACACAGGGGAAACTCTTGGAGACATAGGAATAGGCGAAGACTGCTTGAACAAGACCTTCAAAGCACAGACAACAGTCCCGTAGACAAGTTAGATTACATGAGATTAAAAACCTTTTGCACAGAAAAAGAAACAGTAATTAAAGTGAATCAGAAGTCCATGGAAGGGGAGAATATATTTGCAAGCTATGCCTCAGATAAGGGTCTGATAACCAGAATACACAGAGAATGCAAATGGCTTAACTGAAAAAAAAAAAAAATGATCAGCCCAATCAAAAGATGGGCAAATGAGCTGAACACACAATTTTCTAAGGCAGACTAAAAAACAGCTAAACAGCATATGAAATAATGCTCAACATCTATCATAAGGGATATGCAAATAAAAACTACAATGAGATAACACCTAAACCCAGTCAGAATGACTAAGATTAAAAAAATGATATGTGCTGGCGAGGCTGTGGTGAAAGGAGAACTCTCCTACACTAATAGTGGGAATGTAAATTAGTACAACCACTGTGGAGAACAATATGGAGGTTCCTAAAATAACTACAAATATAACTACCATATGATCCAGCAATTCAACTGCTGGGTATCTACCTAAAGGATAGGAAAACAGTCAGAAAAACATTTGCACATCCATATTTATTGCAGCACTGTTCATGATTGCAAAGACATGGAACCAACCCAAATGTTCACGAAAAGATGAATAGATGGAAAAAATGTAGAACGTATACACTACTGAATACTACTCAGCCATAAAAAACAATGAGACCGTGGTATTTGATGAAAAAGTGAACTAATATAGAAGATTTTGCTAAATGAAGCAAGTCAGACAATGAAAGAGAGACATTGTATGTCCCTACTCAATATATCCTGAATGTTGGCACTTGATGGCAACAAGTATAAAAGCCTGGAAAGCAAATGATGATACTGGAAACAGTGGGAGAGGATGTTGGGAAATCAGGGAGAGTGAAAAGAAGGGAATCAAGGGGAAGGAAGAAGCAGAAGATTTAAGCGGGCCAAAATGGAAAGAAATCTGTTGATTATAATGTTTATGGTAATGTCATTGACTGGATCGATACACAGTGTATTCATAATGGGAAAATTCACTTGGTATGCTGTAATGATACACAGTGACTAAATGTATAAAAATTATTAACAAATTAAAAAACATAGCTCTTAAAAACTTGCCTTCATAATGTCAATGACTTGCCTTTTCTTCTAAGAACTGAGTTGTATCGAAGAGGCGTAGGATGGATAAAAGAGAAAATGGAAAAACAGAGAAATTTTAAGAACTCTCCAGTTCATTTATTTTCATCTAGTTTTATAAGAAGAGATAATTCCATTAAAAAATAATATACTCTTACAAAAAAGATGCAATTTTATATACCATATTAACATATCTTTTGTTTATACATTGGATATATAAAACACAACATTCCAGTGGTTCTTTCAGGGATTTATATTTATGTGTGAGGAAGTAATTCAGGAGAATATACAATTTAGTGAAATTAAAAATCTGAGACAAATATAAGTTATGAAACTTAATTGTTTTCTCCAGAATAAGCAACTTCTGAGAGGAGAGTGGTGAAGAAGGGATTGCTGGGTGACAGTAGGGAGCAGCCAGATCTGGACAAAACAGTAGCGACCTTTTAAGTAGATACGGTCTTTGTGCTGATGGTGCAGGGCAAGTGGAAGCTCTAGCAAAGACGTAATCTACTGTTGCACTCTACGGCAATGTAAATTAAATGAAGCTGAGTATCAGGCAGAGCAGACCAGGGGAAACTTATTTAGAGCTATGAGACCCAAGAACCACAGAATTCAAGAAGCTCCACAGCTGTGACAAAAGAAAATACCTGGCATTACCTTCAGCTTTTCCCTTTCTGATTGCTGTATAAAAGAATAAACCTGGGAAGGACTTGGGCCCACAATGTTCTCCATCAGAGATGGCCAATCTGCCCGATCCCCACCCTCTCTACTTTTCAGTCTGTCTATTCTTTCTCAATCTGCCACCTGCTTCCACTTGGGTTTCTACACTCCTTCACCTCTCAGGCTGAGACAGGTTGCCATAGCCCTCTGGAGGTGACTTCTCACTTAACTCTCTCTCTTTCTCTCCCTGACTCTTTCTGTTGAGCACACATGCCCTATAGCAAACTAAAAAAGGGGGGAAGTATTCATACTGAATTCTACTCAGTCCTGTTCATCTTTTGATGGACAGAAGATGAACAGTGTCTGTTCATCTTTTTTATTCTTAGATTTGATATTTGAATTCTTGAATTTGGGGAGCACTTCAAAAAAATTAAAAGTCTAATGAATATAAAGTATAGGCTATAATTCTACATTACTGTTACAGTATACGAATACCTATAACTCATACAAAATCAGAGCAGTATTTGAGTGCTTTATTTTTTCTTACTGATTTTAAGATGTTCTCTGTACTGTTGGCTTTTAGTTTTTTTTATGATGGGATAGTCTCTATCCTACTTAGCTTTTATTGAGTTTCCTTAGTGTATAGATAATGTTTGTCATCAAATTTTAAAAATTTTTGGACATTCATTATTTATTTGAGTATTTTTCTCCTTTGTTTCCTTCTTCTTGTACACCCATTATAAATGTGCTGATTCATTTAATGGTATTCTTTACTACTATGAAATGCTATTTATTATTTTTTAAATTTTTCTTTACACCATTCAGATTATTTAAGCTGTAGTCATCTATCCTGGGGTGTGGTAATCTTTTTTTTTTCCTGTGATATTCTTTTTATATACACATATATATATATAGATATAGATACACACATATATATAATTATTATTCATACATTAAATCTCTATACATAATTTAGATTGTGAAGAGACTTTATTCAGCATGATATACACCACAGTCTAGCCCAGTTGAGACCACCATACAGATTCTTGTCAACAGATAATAAACCTTATCTGCTTCCCACAAGAGTCTTCCCTTTCCATTTCCCCCCCAAATTTCCTTCGCTCTTCACCTCTTGTAAGTTCAAATCTATTGATAATCCCTTTTAATGAATTTTTCTTTTCAGTTATTATACTTTTCAACTCCAGAAATGTCATTTGATTCTCTTTTATAGTAGTTTAATTCATAAGAGACAGAAAGAAAGAGGGAAAAAAAAAACTATCATCAGGGTCTCATGCAACAATTTCTCCCACCTTATCCTTTCAGCTAGCCAAGATACCGTATGCACACATGTGCATACCTGGAGTGCCTGGATTGATGTGAGAATCCAATCCTAATCTTGCATGTGGCTTCCAGCACTGAGGAGAGTTGCATTACTGTTGTGCCACAAAATCTGGGCCTGATTTTTTTTTTTATAATTTCTATTTCTTTACTGATGTTTTCTTCTTAAAAAGATGTTGTCATCTTTTCTGTACCTCTTTAAACACTCTTTTGGTTTTGAGCACATTTACAATGAGTGCTCTGAAAAATCTTTTTAAGTCTGATATTTGGCAATCTGACAACAGATAATTACAGTTGCTTCCTTTTTTTCCCCCCTACTTAGGGGGTCATCCTTTCCTGATCCTTTGCATGTTTTGCAAATTTTTGGTTAAAAACTGGTTATTTTATGTAATAAACTATAGCGAACTTGGATACTGATTCCTCACAGAGTTTGTTCCTACTGTTTCTGTTTACTTGGTTAGGGACTTGGTTGGACTATTTTAATGACATCTATTTCCTTCACAGTACAAAACTTCTGATATCATTTCTCAGGGGACACAAACCTAGGCAAGTGCAGTGATTCTAGGATGACAATGGTTTTGCAAAGATCTTTTTGCCTTTTTCCCCTAATATCAATGTTAATCTGCCTCCTTTCCTTGGTATCATACCCAGCATTTGTCAACCAATAATCACAAACAGTTGTTTTCATCAGTACTCTGGGGTATATATTACTCCACAGCCTAATTCAGTTAAAATAAGGTACCTTGGGACCTGCAGATGGCATAGCATTTATGTCACTGGACTCCTACATGGCCAATCATGGGTGTTTGGGATCCAGTGACTTTAAAATCGTGCCCAGGGTGTGTGTGTGTGTGTGTGCCGAAGATCCCAGGAAGAGAATGGAGAAGGGACTGTAATATAGCTATCTCCCCACCATGTGATAATTTCTCACTTTCCATCTCTCTGTCTCTCTTTCTGCCACTCCGGCAAGCACTAGTGCCCCATAGGAAAAATATCTCTCTAAAAAAAAAAAAAATCAGGATCTTAACAGGGATAGTTTTTAAGACCAATATTTGTTTTTTCCTAACTGCAGGAGGATTCTTCTTTCTCAAGATTGTTTCTTTCTCTGGTAAACTAGCTGGACTTTGGTTCAAATTATTTTCATGGAGCTCCTTAATATTTTCCTCTTAATTTTGTACTACAATAGCCCTTATTTCCAAATGTGCTCTTTAGATTTGAACTTACTCCACTCTGTTTCAGACAAGGCAAATTCCTTAGGAGTCTGGTAACTAGTTGGGCCTATGAACCATACTATCTGCAAAACTTCGAGGATTATAGTCTATAATATATGCCTTAAATTCAGATAGACATAAATATAACTTAAAAGTATAAAAGCAAACATACAAATCTAAAATATCAGTTTTAAAGATATAACATAAAAAACAGTAAGTAAATGGAAACATCCATACAAAGGTATAAAAGATATAAAAATGGACAATTATTTTATATACACTTGCCAAAAAATATATACATAATTCCTTATAATCAGGTTTAGAAGAAAAAATTCTGGCTTAAATAAAATGTTTATAATCTATTGTTAACGTATTTCCAAATTCTCTCCAGAAGGTTTATACCATTTTACTTTCACATATGTAATTTTATTCCATTTCTTTAGTCTACTATGCAGAAAACAAAAATTAATGAAAGGAAAGTTGCTAGGCTAAAAATAAACTTTATCGAATAATGTTAACTGTGTTTTAATCATTAACAAATGTTTACCATCTGTATTTGTCCCTTTATGAACTATTTTAATTACCTGTTTTCTAATGAAATACTCATCTTTTTCTCCACAAGAAATTAGAATGCAGTATTAGTCTCCTAGGGCTACCGTAACAAAGTACCATAGCTTGGGTAATTTAAAACATTAATTTATTTTCCCCCAACTCTAGAGTCTAGAAGTTCAAGGCGCTAGCAAGGCTGGTTTCTGCTGTCTTTCTGCTCCGATTTTAGACAAGTATCTTCTCTGTCCTCCCATTACGTTTTCTCGACATGCTCTGGCATGTTTTCCTGCTTATATAAAGATGCTTGTGCTATGGGATTAAGGCCCCATCCATACGAATTCATCTAACCTTACTTTCTTCAAAGCCTTATCTCCACATCTGGGATTAGCACTTTAACATATGAATTTTGTTGGACATAATTTAATTCATAACACAAGCACATTCTATAAATGCTGCAAATGAATTTTTAAAAATATAATTCTTATATTTGGGTTGCTTCCACTCCACCTCAGGAAACTAAGAAAAATCTTTCTGATTGCTACTCAAATAAATTATTTTGTTTTTGTGTGACAGAGAGAGGACAGAGAGAAAAACCACAATGGTTTGAATGTGTACCCCCTCCCAAACTTATGTGTTAAAATTTGATGAACCATTGTAACCAGGTTGAGCGGGTGAACACTTAATTATAGTATTGAGAGGTGGAGCCTATGGGAAGTGATCGGCACCTGGATAAGGTCCGCATAATTGAATTCTTGTGAGTTTACAAGAATGAGGGAATGAAACAGACACAGGGTCTGTTCTGCTTAAATTCAAATGTTTGAATTCACTATGGAGACTGCTCTAGCAAAAACTCAACTATATATTTCCCTTACTGCCAACCACAGCTTTGCTGCTAAGGCAGAAGCAAATGTGCTTAGAAGTGGATTGTGTTGCTCAAACGGATTGTAGTGCCTTTTACAAATTAATGTTTTGTGTAGGCCAGTCTGGTTGGTTGCATACATTGCCTTAACACCAAAACAGCAACAGAGGTTTAAAGGAATGAATTTTTTTTTAAATTTTTCTATAGGGTGCATATGCTCACCAGAGAGAGACAGAGAGACAGAAAATGAGAAATCATCTCTGATGGAGGATGGCCACACAAAATCCCTTCTCCTTCATTCTCTTCTCAGAATCTTGGGCAGGCATGCACACATCTGGTGTGAGTTTAAGTCTCTGGTTCTGGGACTTGAAACATGGTCAACTACATGAGTGTCCAGTGATGTAACTATTCAGTCATCTGCTTGTCCCAAGGAATGAGTTTTTAATTTAGAAAACTGTCATTCATTAATGGGAATTTATCAAATAACAGGAAAAGTCTTCCAAACAATGTGAAAAGAAAAATAATACACACAGTCAGTGTATTTGGCTGGTGACTAGAAGTCATGGAGCTCCTTAATATTTTCCTCTTAATTTTGTACTACAATAGCCCTTATTTCCAAATGTGCTCTTTAGATTTGAACTTACTCCACTCTGTTTCAGACAAGGCAAATTCCTTAGGAGTCTGGTAACTAGTTGGGCCTATGAACCATACTATCTGCAAAACTTCGAGGATTATAGTCTATAATATATGCCTTAAATTCAGATAGACATAAATATAACTTAAAAGTATAAAAGCAAACATACAAATCTAAAATATCAGTTTTAAAGATATAACATAAAAAACAGTAAGTAAATGGAAACATCCATACAAAGGTATAAAAGATATAAAAATGGACAATTATTTTATATACACTTGCCAAAAAATATATACATAATTCCTTATAATCAGGTTTAGAAGAAAAAATTCTGGCTTAAATAAAATGTTTATAATCTATTGTTAACGTATTTCCAAATTCTCTCCAGAAGGTTTATACCATTTTACTTTCACATATGTAATTTTATTCCATTTCTTTAGTCTACTATGCAGAAAACAAAAATTAATGAAAGGAAAGTTGCTAGGCTAAAAATAAACTTTATCGAATAATGTTAACTGTGTTTTAATCATTAACAAATGTTTACCATCTGTATTTGTCCCTTTATGAACTATTTTAATTACCTGTTTTCTAATGAAATACTCATCTTTTTCTCCACAAGAAATTAGAATGCAGTATTAGTCTCCTAGGGCTACCGTAACAAAGTACCATAGCTTGGGTAATTTAAAACATTAATTTATTTTCCCCCAACTCTAGAGTCTAGAAGTTCAAGGCGCTAGCAAGGCTGGTTTCTGCTGTCTTTCTGCTCCGATTTTAGACAAGTATCTTCTCTGTCCTCCCATTACGTTTTCTCGACATGCTCTGGCATGTTTTCCTGCTTATATAAAGATGCTTGTGCTATGGGATTAAGGCCCCATCCATACGAATTCATCTAACCTTACTTTCTTCAAAGCCTTATCTCCACATCTGGGATTAGCACTTTAACATATGAATTTTGTTGGACATAATTTAATTCATAACACAAGCACATTCTATAAATGCTGCAAATGAATTTTTAAAAATATAATTCTTATATTTGGGTTGCTTCCACTCCACCTCAGGAAACTAAGAAAAATCTTTCTGATTGCTACTCAAATAAATTATTTTGTTTTTGTGTGACAGAGAGAGGACAGAGAGAAAAACCACAATGGTTTGAATGTGTACCCCCTCCCAAACTTATGTGTTAAAATTTGATGAACCATTGTAACCAGGTTGAGCGGGTGAACACTTAATTATAGTATTGAGAGGTGGAGCCTATGGGAAGTGATCGGCACCTGGATAAGGTCCGCATAATTGAATTCTTGTGAGTTTACAAGAATGAGGGAATGAAACAGACACAGGGTCTGTTCTGCTTAAATTCAAATGTTTGAATTCACTATGGAGACTGCTCTAGCAAAAACTCAACTATATATTTCCCTTACTGCCAACCACAGCTTTGCTGCTAAGGCAGAAGCAAATGTGCTTAGAAGTGGATTGTGTTGCTCAAACGGATTGTAGTGCCTTTTACAAATTAATGTTTTGTGTAGGCCAGTCTGGTTGGTTGCATACATTGCCTTAACACCAAAACAGCAACAGAGGTTTAAAGGAATGAATTTTTTTTTAAATTTTTCTATAGGGTGCATATGCTCACCAGAGAGAGACAGAGAGACAGAAAATGAGAAATCATCTCTGATGGAGGATGGCCACACAAAATCCCTTCTCCTTCATTCTCTTCTCAGAATCTTGGGCAGGCATGCACACATCTGGTGTGAGTTTAAGTCTCTGGTTCTGGGACTTGAAACATGGTCAACTACATGAGTGTCCAGTGATGTAACTATTCAGTCATCTGCTTGTCCCAAGGAATGAGTTTTTAATTTAGAAAACTGTCATTCATTAATGGGAATTTATCAAATAACAGGAAAAGTCTTCCAAACAATGTGAAAAGAAAAATAATACACACAGTCAGTGTATTTGGCTGGTGACTAGAAGATGTTGGTTGTATCTGCTAGCAATAATACTTTTTTCTCTACAAAAAAGCAGAAACCAAGCTACTTAAGGGACAAGACTTAAGCATTCTCTCTCTCTCTCTCTCTCTCTCTCTCTCTCTCTCTCACACACACACACACACAGACATATATTTGTTTACAAAAATTGCAACATAAATATGTAAAAAAAGTTCATACTTAATTACTGGAATTATAGAGAAAATGCTTATATACCAACATTTACCTTAAGTATTTAAACATTTTAAAACATTGTAGCTAGACACTTTTAAAATACAGACTAGAAGCAGAATGACAAATACTGTATTTTAATTAGCTTTAGTGTACCTTAGAGATCTAATATTAAAATATCTAACATTCTGGAATATATATTAGTTTTGTAGAAAACACTGCATCTGCTGATGCAGTTAATTGTTTTGTGTAGTTTCACAGTTTACTAGTAAATTTGAATCTCTAAATTAAAGAAAAAACTAGAGAATAATAACATTTAAAAATCATAGCACTAAATCATTTCCATTTAGTCTGCTCAAATTTTCATAACAAAATACACTGACCAGGTTGCTTAAACAGAAGTTTACGTCTCATAGTGCTGATGGCTATGAGAAATACATGATAAAGATGCTGGAAAGGTAGATTTCATTCTGTGGCTGCTTCTCTTTTCTCCTAAGCACAGCCTTCATGCTATAGGCTCACATGAGCTTTGTGCATATGCAAAGAGAAAGCTCTGTTTCTCTTACCAATCCTATGAAATTAGGGCCCCACACTTATGATTTATCTCAGAAAACCCTTATCTCCACATAGTTACATTGGGTGTTACGGTTCCAACATATAAATTTCAGGAGACACAATTCAGTCCATACCAACACATGTACCATAAATTTTTATATTAGCTAAATCTGTAAGTGCATCCATTTATCTAAGACCTACCAGGCTGAATTCCAATTCCAGGTTAATCTGGGGGCAAAAGAAGTGGTCCAGAAGCAGTGATGTAAGTGGTAGAACACTGTTATGCAATACTGAAGTCACATGGAATTTGTACTGCAGGTGAACCCGAGCATGCTCCGTGCATCCAAAGGTGCATCTGTGGCCCCAGCTGACTGGAGGCTGGTTTGATGATCACAATGTGATTGGACCCTGCTGGGGTGTCTCTCTCATGAAACAAACGAACTTCAAAAAGTGGTTTTGCCTGTGAGTTGAATTAATACCATAAAGGTAGAGATGTCAGAAATCCAGATTTCTGGGACCAGCAGATGGCATAGTAGTTATATTGCTGGACTCCCACGTAGGTGACCATGGTTCAAGTCCCAGACGAGGCGGTTTAAAACTCACACTGGGTGCTCACACCTGCCTCTGTGTGTGTGTGTGTGTGTGTG
>NW_006206250.1:233800-274232 GCF_000334495.1 Tupaia belangeri chinensis | reverse complement strand
TCTCTCTCTCTCTCTCTCTCTCTCTCTCTCACACACACACACACACACACACACACAGACATATATTTGTTTACAAAAATTGCAACATAAATATGTAAAAAAAGTTCATACTTAATTACTGGAATTATAGAGAAAATGCTTATATACCAACATTTACCTTAAGTATTTAAACATTTTAAAACATTGTAGCTAGACACTTTTAAAATACAGACTAGAAGCAGAATGACAAATACTGTATTTTAATTAGCTTTAGTGTACCTTAGAGATCTAATATTAAAATATCTAACATTCTGGAATATATATTAGTTTTGCAGAAAACACTGCATCTGCTGATGCAGTTAATTGTTTTGTGTAGTTTCACAGTTTACTAGTAAATTTGAATCTCTAAATTAAAGAACAAGCTAGATAAAGAATAATAACATTTAAAAATCATAGCACTAAATCATTTCCATTTAGTCTGCTCAAATTTTCATAACAAAATACACTGACCAGGTTGCTTAAACAGAAGTTTACGTCTCATAGTGCTGATGGCTATGAGAAATACATGATAAAGATGCTGGAAAGGTAGATTTCATTCTGTGGCTGCTTCTCTTTTCTCCTAAGCACAGCCTTCATGCTATAGGCTCACATGAGCTTTGTGCATATGCAAAGAGAAAGCTCTGTTTCTCTTACCAATCCTATGAAATTAGGGCCCCACACTTATGATTTATCTCAGAAAACCCTTATCTCCACATAGTTACATTGGGTGTTACGGTTCCAACATATAAATTTCAGGAGACACAATTCAGTCCATACCAACACATGTACCATAAATTTTTATATTAGCTAAATCTGTAAGTGCATCCATTTATCTAAGACCTACCAGGCTGAATTCCAATTCCAGGTTAATCTGGGGGCAAAAGAAGTGGTCCAGAAGCAGTGATGTAAGTGGTAGAACACTGTTATGCAATACTGAAGTCACATGGAATTTGTACTGCAGGTGAACCCGAGCATGCTCCGTGCATCCAAAGGTGCATCTGTGGCCCCAGCTGACTGGAGGCTGGTTTGATGATCACAATGTGATTGGACCCTGCTGGGGTGTCTCTCTCATGAAACAAACGAACTTCAAAAAGTGGTTTTGCCTGTGAGTTGAATTAATACCATAAAGGTAGAGATGTCAGAAATCCAGATTTCTGGGACCAGCAGATGGCATAGTAGTTATATTGCTGGACTCCCACGTAGGTGACCATGGTTCAAGTCCCAGACGAGGCGGTTTAAAACTCACACTGGGTGCTCACACCTGCCTCTGTGTGTGTGTGTGTGTGTGTGTGTGCGTGTGTGTGTGTGTTTATGTGTCCAAAATCCCAAGAGGAGACTGGAGGAGAAGGGATTATGGCATGGCCATCCTCCCTAAGGGGTTATTTCTTGCTTTCTGTCTCTTTGTCTCACTCTGGTGAACACACACGCCCTATAGCAAACATAATTCTGAAAAAAAGAAAAAAAAGATTTCTGAGGTGAGGCTCTATGACTCATGATATTTCTGTCAAGGCAACCGAGAACAATTATCCAAAATCTGACATATATGCTGTGCCTGTTTCTTTTCTATCTTCTCTTAAATAGCAATGTTATTAATTCTCTCTCATGGACTGGTTTTCTGTATATTTCTTTGTTATTTTACTGCTCTTCAGACTGAAATAAATAACATTAAGTTCTTATGTGGGTGTTCCTTGGACATGAGACAGTGTAAGTTCAAATTATAAAACCCATATAAAAAATAAACCTTAGTATTGATTTTTGAAGGGACTGTCTGTCTACATAATTGTTTTTTTTTTTTAACCTTCCTGAAACCTAGGAGAGAAGGTGGGCATCATTGTGTAGATGGGAAGAATTATTTTCTAGTTTACTTCTTTCCTGAATTCAGAGCTCTTAGAGGATTCTAGCTGCACACAGGCATCTTGGTGTCAATTCCCAGCTCAGCTGAGCCCATGCTCTCATCTTCTATCTTTGCGTGGTCATGAAAACTCAGGCTTTAGGTTGTTGATTGAATATGCCCTCAGCTATCAGGGCAGCCTAAGTGTCAACAAAAACGCTTATTGCTTTGGTTTGTGCTCGCATTTGTGCAGGTATGGCTTTTAGATTTTCTGATATTATAGATTATTTAGATACTGAAAAAAATAAGAGGTACTTTTTAGCAATATTATAAATAAGTTCAGGTGAACAAGGTTAAGGCTCTTTCTAAACATTTTTTAAAGCTCAGTGGCTAGAATGCTTTAACTATAAAACTAAGTAAATGGCAATTGAGAAGAACTACACCCTAGTTAATGATGTTCTTTAATACCATTGACCAATGACTTAAGTTTCAAGGACATTCTCAAGAAAAGGGAATTGAAAATATAAATTCCTCCTAATCTACTAACTCCAGAATCAAGCTTGCTAATCAAGTGATGGCAGATGCTATTGTAAGCCGATTCTCCTGTTTTATCAGTCTGTTGGTATTAGATTTATCAGTTTTCTTACACTGGGAAATTTGTGAAGATTAGCAAGAATCTTGGAAGGAGGTAAACATTACCATTGATTAATTAGTAAAGTGTATCAGTTTGTTGACTAATAATTTGAATATTTTCCATTAAAATAATGTATATTATTGTATATTGTTAGTGAGGTTTACATAATTTAGGTAATTGAAGTGTAGCAGATCATGCCACCTCATACAAGGAGTCTTCAAAAAGTTCATGGGAACTGCATATATTATGGAAAAACTACATGTGGCTTTCAAAATTTTTTTGCACCAAAATTAACTTGTACTTTATTTCCATTTTCTGTGAACTTTCTGAAATCCTTTCATTTGCTGCTTTAGTATAGGATTATTTTAAGCTACAGGCAATTATGAAAAAATAGTTGCAAAGAGGATATTCTTTTTTTTAAAAGAATTATTTATCTAACTTTATTTATTTTCTTTAATTCGAACAGGTACGAACAGAGAAAGAGACAGAGAGAGAGAGAGAGAGAAATTATGCTGCCAGGTTCAGGACTCAAACTGCAGTCAGCCATGTGGGAATCCAGTGCCCTTAACCATCATACCACCTGCCAGCTCCACAAGAATGATATTCTAATTCCCCCATTCATTCCTGAAAAAATGAGGTAGTAACTGCCACGTGAAAAATGCTTTCTTTAGCAGGAGAAAAACATTCTTTAACAGGGAACCATGGTCTGTAAAATTAGATGTTGCAAAATAATTCTTATTTTATGTTCCCCACATAACTTACTTTTTCACAATTAATACTTTTTTTCCAGTTCAATATATAAGCATGCAACTCTGTGACTTTGGTTCTTCATTTTATGAGGAATTCTATATCACATTGAAACTCATATTAACTATGTATGCTTTTCGCTTATTTATCTATTTTTGTGTCAATTTAATTCTTAGGCTGAGTTGGGAACCCTATAGCGTAGAGGTACTGTTTTACTTTTTTTTTTTAATACGTATATTTTTTTTCATCTCAATCAAAAGGGATTTTATTGTACTATATTTCATATTTTAGTATATGTAAACCACAGCAAACATAATACTTCATATTATTTTATATTATATTCATAATAGGGAAATAAAAATCAGATCAGAGCAAATCTGTTGTAGTTTCAATATATATAAGACCTGAGGGTATGAATAAGGATGTCACAATATTTCCAAATGGAACATGTACTTGCTATAGAAAACAATATAGGTTTGAGTGTTTAGGTTAACATTTTAAGAAATATAACAGATGGAATATATTAGATAAAAACATGATATATATTTTAAAAATATAATTTCCAAAGGTTCATACTGTTTTAAAATTTTGCCAATATTACTTGTATTATTTTTATTCTTCTAAAATTTTCCTGTTCTTAATTAGCTGGATATTATTCATGGGCTGACTTGTATTCTCTAAAATAGTAAGTTGAAATACGAACTCCAGTACCTGTGAATGTGGCTTTATTTTGAAATGGGGTCTTTGTAAATTCAAAAATTAAAATGAGAGCATTGAAAGAAATCTTTAATCCATTTCATCTGGTGTCCTAATAAGACATAAAGGAAGGAAGATAATCATGTGAAGAGGGAGGGAGAGGCTGGGGTGATGCTGCCGCAAGCAAGGAACATCTGGGGCTACCAGAAACTGGAAGAGGCAAGAAGCTTCCCCCCCATGAACCTGCTAAAACTTCGGTTTTCGATTCTGCCTCTAGCACTGAGATAATAAATGTCTATTTTTTAAAGCCACTCAGTTTGTTACATCTTCTTAAATACCCCTTGGGAAACTAAGACAGATGTGTTACTTATGGTTTTGACAAGCTGGGGAAACACTGCATCATCTTACATTTTCAGCCATCCTGTAAAAAGTTGATAAGGTGACACTTCTAAGAATATTTTATTTATGGAATTTACAGAATGCAAGAAGTTAAAAGTAACTTTAAACCTTAATATCAAACTACTCACAGACCAAAGGGAGAAAAACATTCTCTTAAATTGATATCTCTTCATGTTTCAGTTTAGGAGAACTGATTGAGACAAATGTTGCTTTGTTGTCCATAGCTAAAAGAGATGTTTTAAGTTTCTAGACATTGCACGGTAAATTCTATCAATCATATGAAATATGCTGCATATCTCTGAAAAAAAATTCTGCAGAAGAAAAAAAACATATCTCTGTAAGACATTACCTGCTATGCCAAGAAATGATAAATGATTCTATCTCTGCTCATTCTAATCTAAAATATTCATTTCTAGGGACCAGCAGTTAGCATAATGGCTATGTCTCTGGACTCCCATGTAGTCAACCATGGTTCGAGTCCCTGACCTGGTGGCTTAAACTCACGCCGGGCATGTGTTCCTGCGTGTCCAAGATCGCAAGAGGAGAATGGAGGAAAAGGGATTGTGGTGTGGCCATCCCCTCTGGGGGGTGATTTCTTGGTTTCTGTTTCTCTGTCTCTCTCTGTCTTTCTGACAAGCACACGCGCCCTATAGCAAAAACCTCTCAAAAAAAAAAAAAGGATAAAATATTCATTTCTACACATTTGCTTCCTTAATAAATTTTTAAGAATATTTTAGCATTCTCAAACTATAATTTTAGCATGCTCAAAATACAAATATCATCTGAAAAGCAACAAATATCTACTTAGGCTAATGAATTCTTGAATCACACACTTAATAATAAATCCTTTGTAAGTTTAATTAGATAGTTTAACCAACACAGGTTGAAACAACAAAAGCTACTCTATCTTACACTGGTCAGCTAAAATGGACCAAGGTAGAAAAGGGATGTTCTGTCATGAAAAATAAAACCAAGTAACACTCTTGAGAATCGTTCTTTCTCATTCCTAATGACCGTAACATCAAGAATCTGGGATTCACAGCCACCAGAGAAAGTCCTTTGGGTGCTTGCTTTTGAATCCCTGTGCAAGGGTCACACAACAGTACATACATTTCTACACTACCCAATTTTTTGTTTGTTTGTTTTTTTTGCTTTTTATATTCCATCTGCTGCTATAATTTGAGCATATGCTCTGTGTCCTTTTCTATCAGAAGATGTGAGTTTGGTGTAAATGCAAAGCAAAAGAAGTTCTGACTTAAGGCAAGGATTGTTGATTTAATATTTTCAATATTAGTATTTCATAGTTCAAATAACTTTTCCAAGTATTCAGATTTCAGTAAGATTTTTTGGCAACATCTGAAAGCATGGCCCAGTGACATACAGTACTCATTAAAAACAACTTCGTAAACAAGGTATCCAAGCATCATGTTCCTTTAAATATAAAAGCCATTGAGAATACCCATCTGCCAGAGATACAAGTTTCATTTCCTCTGCTTCAAAAGCGTAAAATGAATTGCTTATTAAATGTGATTAGAAAAAATAATTAACTTCATAGCACTGTAATTCTCTGCTATAAAAAAAAATCAAATTGGTATGGCTAACACTGATGACTTGAACAATGTAAGCTATTATGTAAAATTGGAAGGAAATGTACAATAAATTATGCAGAATGCACTTATGTTTGCTAGAGGCAAAATGTCTCTCACACTCTCCTTTTGAAGTAAGCTAGTGTATAGCTACAATTTTCCCTAATGCGATTTTCTTTCTTCATGTGTTTACTCTCAAATATTGTGTGTGTACACAATATTGTGTGTGTGTGGGTGTGTTTGTGTCTGTGTGTAGACAGATAGCAGGATTTTACCTAAAATAAGAATAAAACTTAGGAATCATTCCACCACTACTACACCATAGAGCAAATTAAAAAACACAAACATTCTTAGGACAGAATTCTTCAAAAATGCCTGTGAATGCTTTAGTGAATTAGTTTTTCTCTGTCAAATTCCAGTTAATGAGGGTTGTACCAATTCCCATGACTTACAGAACTATTTTGAAAATTTTTTAAAACTGATAATTTGATACCATGTAACTGTTTTTGTTTGTTTATTATGGATTTTTAAACAAGTTTATTATTTTATTTCATGTTCATTAACCATGTGTTTACTTTTTTGTTTTATTTTTATCATTAATTTTGTTTTATCTTAATATTACTTTAATACATATTTTTTTCTAAACATATCACTTAAATGCACTGTCAAAGAGATGCATTATCTTATCTTTGTTTTTTACTCTTTTTTTGGAGAGATTTTCGCTATAGGGCGTGTGCGCTCGCCAGACAGACAGAGAGACAGAAAGCGAGAAATCACCCCCCAGGGGGGATGGTCACGCCGCAATCCCTTCTCCTCCATTCTCCTCTCGGGATCTTGGGCACGCACGCACACGCACCCGGCGTGAGTTTTAAGCCACCAGGTCAGGGACGTGAACCACAATTGACTACGTGGTAATCCAGCGACATAGCCATTACGCTAACTGCTGGTTCCCTTGAATAATATATAGTTAGGGGAAAAGTAGGACTTAAGGTTGTTGGGAATAGGCCTCTAAAAAAGAATATTACTAGTACCTTCCAAATGCATCTCTAATGTGTTTAAATTTTCTAGTTCCATATAGTATTTATGAAGATAATAAAATATAAATTCATCTACTTATAAAATAAATATATTTGTAAAATATTGTCTTGAAAAAGGTTTTAATTTAATCAAAAAATTAGTCTTGGGGACTAGCAAGTGGTGTAGCTGGATATCCACATAGGCCACTGCAGTTCGAATCCCGGATCTGATGGTTTAAAACTCATGCTGGGGGTATGTGTGTGCATGTCTAAAATCCCAAGAGGAAAATGAAGGCAAAGGGATTGTAGCATGACCATCCCCCCTGGGGGTGATTTCTTGCTTTCTGTCTCTCTCTCTGGCAAGCACATAAGCCCTATAGCAAAAATCTCTCTCTCTTAAAAAAGAAAATAGAAAAAAAGAAAAAAAGAAAGAAAGACAAGAAAACAAATTAGTATCGCTCACTCGCTTGCTCTCTCTTTTTTTTTTTTTCGGTATAGCTTTTTGCCTTAGAGTGTATGCACTCACTGGAGAGAGAGACAGACAGTGAGAGGAAAAGTGAGAAATCACCCCTCGGGGGGGATGGCCACTCCACAATCCTTTCTACTCCATTCTCCTGGGATCTTGGACACACATACACGTCCCCTGTGTGAGTTTCAAGCCAGCGGGTTCAAGATTCAAACTGCGGTAGGCCACGTAGGAGTCCACTGATGTAACCACTTTGCCATCTGCTGGCCCAAAAGTTAGCTTCTTAAATACACCATTTTTCTCAATACTAATGAGCAATGACCCAACTGTCTGTGAAGAAAATGAAAGTGCAACATTTCTTGTATACATAGACAAATCCAATATTCTTTGATTTGGAAGAATGAGTCATGAAGAGGCTCATTGCTATTTCTAGGAGGTGAAGATTGGGAAATTCCAGGGTATAGGGAAGGAGTTACCTGGGTTCATTTGTCTCAATGACCCTCTATAGAGTCCAGGTGGGTGAATTTAGCCTGACAACTCAGGAGGCCTGAGCAGAGGGGAGAGCCTGTGCAGAGGGGTGGGGGTAAAAATCAAGGGTATGTTCTTGGCCTCCTGCTAGGTTTGCAAAAGCTTTTCATGATGTGGTGATTTTAATGTCTTCTAGGGACTTGAACAATTTCATTATCTCTACTGTGTCCTTGTTTTGGACATTTACATCTCTCTTCCTGCAGTTCTTGAACCACAAAACTTAATTTCTCTCCCAGCATCCTAATCACATGTCTGTAAGTTTCAACAAGGCCAGAGATATTAAGATTCTTTCTCTTGTTCAGCACATTCTAAAGAAGACAATCCCTGCACGTTCCTTTTGAGCAGCATTAGGCCTGCCAATAAGTTGACATTTCTCCTCAATACATGCAGCCAGGGTTTCTGCAAGCTACTTTTCTCTTACATAAAGCTGACTTCTCACAGACTGAATAAGTCTGAATAAAATCAAGAGGACCACCAGTAAACAGGTGGGAGGTAGTCACTTTGAGTGCCTCCCCCTGGAGGTAGTAAATGTGAGCCAAGGACTCACCTAATTGGGTGATAGCTCCTTCACCACCTCATTTAGCATCATAAACATCAGCCCAAAGCCAACCTCCAAGGAGGATCATAGCCCATTGATGGCAAGCAACCACCCAGGGCTCTTATCCAGTAACCATGGATCCAGCAGCCACAACAAACCCTGGAGAGCATCTCGACATTCCATCTGGAACTCAACCAGCAACTGGCATTCTGGATCAGTCCATTATATTGTAACAGTTGGGGGCAGATTTGGAAAACTAAACAGACTTGTCTCCATTACTGTCTAATGTTCATTCTTACTTACACCCATCCTATTGCTTTTATAACAACATAAAATTAAAAAAAAATTTTGGAATGTGCCAATCATAAGTGTATGACTTAGGAAAATGTTAAGCTTTACACCCCTCTGCAGTATCCAACATCTCTATCAATACATGAACCATGTACATTAAAATAGAAAATATTCTGTAACTCTTAAATCAATACCCTCCCACCATGAACATATGCATCCTCTTTTGATTTCTACTAACATAAATCAATTTCACCAGTTCCTGAACATCACAGAATTAAACAAGTGACAATATACACTTTGATGTCTGCCTCTTTTGTCCAGAATAGTTCTTTCTATATACATCCATTTTTCTCAATGGATAAGCAGCTCACTCTCTTTATGTTTGAGCAATTTGACATTGTATGAACATATCACCATATATTTATGGCCGTTTGGATTGCTTCAAGTATGGGCTATTAAGGATAAAGATACTGTGACTCTTTATATTCTTGGCCTTTTTATAAGCATTCTTATTTGCCCTTCATGTGGAAATTTAATAATGTTTTCTGTCTATAAAAAATGAGAAATGAATTGTCAGATTTAAGTATAAAAACTTAATAGATGCATTGTGGCAGAAACTCACAAAATGATAAAAGTAACCTGGAAATTAAAATATATGTTTAAAATATGTACAGAAAGGAATAAAGCTGGTAGAGGTTTTTGCCTTAGGACGTGTGCACTCACTGGGGAGAGAGAAAGAAGGAAAGTGAGAAATCACCCCCAGGAGGATGGCCACACTGTAATCCCTTCTCATCTGTTCTCCTCCTGGCTTCTTGGGCACACACTCACATGTGCCCAGTGTGAGTTTCAAGCTACCAATCTGGGACTGGAACTGCAGTCAACCATGTAGAAGTCCAGCAATGTAACCACTGTGAAATATCTTAACCCCAGAAAACTTTTAATGAATACAGTAGTCCGCCAAATTACTTCAAGAAAAACAAAACAAAACAAAAACAAAAACAAAAAACATCCAATTTTAAAAGATAGATCCTAAGAAAGTTACCTGAGATAAAAAAAATTTGGAGACCCAATGGTCAAGGACAGGTCTGTCTTGAGGGCAAGATCTTGAGGGCAGCCCCTCACGCAATGCCCTGTCATATCTCAGGCATACCTGCCTACCTCCATATACTCACTGCCTGTCCAGACCATCATCCTGTGCCTCTGGCAGCAGAAAGTGAGCACCCTGACATTCTTGTGCTGTGCCAGGTAATCAGCAGGGAGTGCCCAAATTAATCTTTGCTGCCCTGGCAGGTGCACTTGTGTGCTCTGCTTGAACAGCTCAGCTCTGAGCATTTACAATGTGGATGGATTGTCCTTTCCCTGAGGAACCTACCTGAGAAGGCACCATAGAGCTTCAAGACAACTTGGGGTCACATTGATGAAGGAAAGGTGTTTCAGTTCTATTCCTGACAGCTGAGGAGCAGACTTTCTCAGGGTCTCCCCTTATGGAAGAACAGCCAATATCAAAAATCCTCTGCATGGACCCCATAATTTGGGGTCACATCTATGAAGGACAGTGGTCCTGTTCTGGCCCTATCAGCTGAGGAGTAGATTCCTCTTATGGAGGACCAGCCAATAGTATCAAAGAATCGGTGTATGAAGCCCATCACACAGTCTGCATTTGCATACTAATTCCAAAGAAACATGACACAAGAGGCCTCAGGCACTAGGAGCTGCTCATTACCTCTGATCTGGAGAAGCAACAGCATGGTTTCATCAAGTCACAGGGTCTTCATGCTAAAAGAAAGAAACGAAGACAATATATGTATCTTACTGGGCAGTAGGTCCTCCTGCCAGAAACTAGTAAAGAGGGGAGCAGAAAATCTTTCTAGAGAAGTCTTCTGTCACTTCTAGGAACTTCTTACCTGATAGCCAGCCTCAGGATGATTTTGTCTTTTCCTGGCTCAGTCCATGTGTGATCACCTTTGATAGGTACTGTGGCCTTGAGTTTCAAATTGCCAAGTCTGGGACTTGAACCGTAGTAGGCCATGTACGAGTTCAACGCCTTAACCATCATGCCACCTGCTGGCCCTCGTTTTTCTTTTATTAAAGAGATTATAATTTCACAGACCTATTTGTTTTTGAGTTCATCTGATTAATTAGAGATCTGCCTAAAACAATTTTTTTATTAAAAGCGGGATAGAGGGATTAGCAGATGGCACAATAGTTACATCACTGGACTCCCACAAAATCCACTCTCCTTTCAAGGTTTTGGGCAGTCACACACAAACACACACACACACACGTGCCCTGTGTAAGTTTAAGTCATCAGGCCCAGGACTTGAACCAAGGACTTGAACTTAATCTTTGGCCAGGAGATGGCATAGTGATTACATCAATGTGCTCCGACATCCACCGATGTAGCCGTAACGCCATCTTCTGGTCCCATTACCTATTATTAATATCCTCTTTGAAGGCATTAAAACTGAAGTTTGCTTGGTTTTCATAGACTAATTGACTTCCTGATCTTTCATTGTCTTTTTATAATTACTGATCTGAAAATATATTTCCTGATTCTAATAACTGATTGTCTTGCTGTGAACTGTAAAATTTCTTCCTAGAGAGTTTGAAGAAGTTTGTACGATTTCTTTCACTAGAAAGAATAGTTAAAACTATAAAATTTCCATGACAATTTTCCCAGGTTTTGCTTATTCTATTGCCAACATTTTTTTTTGGGGGGGGAGAGATTTTCACTGTAGGGCGCGTGCGCTCGCCAGACAGACAGAGAGAGACATAGAGACAGAAAGCGAGAAATCACCCCCCAGAGGGGATGGTCACGCCGCAATCCCTTCTCCTCCATTCTCCTCTCGGGATCTTGGGCACACACGTACACACGCCCGGCGTGAGTTTTAAGCCACCGGGTCCGGGACACGAACTGCGGTCGACTACGTGGGAGTCCAGCGACATAGCCATTACGCTAACTGCTGGTTCCCTATTGCCAACATTTTTAAAAATAACAAAGCATCAAATTCTGTCTTCAATACAATGATTATTGGAAATGTAGCCCAAGAATTAATATAAAAATATGGAGTATTAAATGCAAAGATTGAATGGTCTTGGCTGCCTGGAAAATAAGTTCCCAGAATGGGTGATAGCTTTATTTCCTCTAGTCTGAGAAAGGACTGATCACCACAAGGCATGGCTTTGGTGTATAAACTTAGGTTGCACAGTATGAAATATACTTTCAATAGACCACTCAGTATTTGTTTCCTATCTCTCTTTAATAGAATCCACGTATCCATGGATCACAATTGGCCTAAATTAGCCATAGCTATTCTACCATTCTTTGCCAGATACTTGATTTTATTCTCTTTTGACGCTGGGGATCACTCCACCATCTGCCCAACGACATACTATCATTATGTAAATACAATGCAGAGCTTGTGGAAAGACTTGACTGACGGAAACAAATATGACTGGCACTTCAACTGCCCAAACATTTTTTGCTTTGAATTCAGACCTGATACTCTGCTGCAGCAACCTTTTTGTGACTATGAGGCAGCAAACATGATGATGAATGGACAACATAGTTGGAAAAATAAAAAGTTCCTTTGAGTCTTAAGGAAATTGTTGATCACTGAACAGTTTGCAACTGCAAACATTAGACATCACTTTATATGAAATAATAAGAATTTGTCTAACCTCCTGATAATTGGACTTGTAAATGAAATTTGAAAGCATTGCTGCTCAGATATTTGCTCTCATATTTCCATTACTTTATCTCAAGAACAAAAAAATCTCAAAGTGGGACCAGCAGTTAGCATAATGGCTATGTAATTGAACTCCCATGTAGTCGACCGCGGTTCGAGTCCCAGATTTGGTGGCTTAAACTCACGCCAAGCACGTTTGCATGCATGCCCAAGATCCCAAGAGGAGAATAGAAGAGAAGAGATTGTTGCATGGCCATCCCCCCGGGGGGGGGGTGATTTCTCGCTTTCTGTCTCTCTCTCTCTGTCTCTCTGTAGAGTGCATGCACCCTGTAGCAAAAACTTCTCAAAAAAAAAAAAACAACTCAAAAGTTATATATAGTTACATTAGTGTTTAGGTAGTAGAAATTCATCTTAAGTCCTAGTAAATTATTGACTAACACTGTATTTTCCAGTATTGGCAAGACATAATATAGATTTGTAACTTAAAAGTAAATGAAAAAAGAAAATAAGTTGCCTATATATTATAAACAGTCAGATTACAAGTGCATAGTTTATGTGACTAAAATCCATTCTACGAAGGAATCACAAATCAAGATTTTAATCTGGAACAGAGGTATTTAACATTATTTCGTTGCCACATTTTTTGGGGTAGAAAACTCTACCATCAATATGTGAGTAGAAAACTCTATTGTCCTTTTACACACTTGCTCTACATTTACAAATATATTCCTAAAATATTTCCATTTGTGACAATGTGGATGAACCTGGAGTTCATTATGCTAAGTAAAATAAATCATATTTCGAATAACAAATACAGCATGATCTCATACGTGGAATCCAAAAAAGATGAAATCACAGTAACAGAATAGGAGGGTGATTACTCAGGGTTTGAGTTGAAAGAAATGGGGAGATCTTGGTCAAGGGTACAAACTTGCAAGTTTTAAGATGAATAAGTTCTTAAGACCTAGTGCACAGCATGGTGACTATACTTGAAATTTGCTAAGATAGTAAATCTTAAGTGTTCTCATTACAAAAACAAAACAAAACAAAGCAAAACTGAATGGGCAGATGGGTTAATTAGCCTGATTGTGGTAATCATTTCCTAATGTTGCATATATCCAATCATTGTACATATTATATTCATGCACTGAAAAATTACACAGAATCCCATAATTATGTACAATTATTATGCCAATTAAATTTTTTTAAAAGATCACCCATGTTATACACTTTGAATGTACAATTTTTATTTGTCAATTAAACCAAATAAAGTTGAAAAAAAGATAATTAACCTAAAAATACTTAGATTCCAATTGCCCTGATTAGATTTTCAGAAGCTGGTAAGTGCCTTAAATCTGAAATAACATCAATGTGTGTATGGATCAGTTTGAAACTAGAATCCATTAGGCAGACAAAACTGGTTGAAGCAACAGAGGAAACATCTGAAGCCAACAACAGATCTGTACTTAAACTTCTGACCCATAACCTTGCTCATTTAGCCACTATATAGAAGGCATGAAAACATTGGAGCTTTACATTTATATAATCTCTAAAAATAATAACCAGGTTCAGCAATATGCTCTACTCTTATAGCCAAGATGATAAAATGGAAAGATTGGGTCAGCTATATCATTTTGTCTTTTTATCTTTTGGTGCAGATACCTAATAAATGGTCCTTGTTCAATGTTTCAAAATTTGCTTTTCAAGAGTGGCAATTTGGTTCAATCATACTTGGAGATGAAAGAAATTTAAAAATAGTCTGTTAAAAAATTACTGATTTGAGCTTAGAAGCCATCTGTAAAAGAAAGCTCATTCATTTGTATTATATTTTGTGGGTTTTGTCTCAGCAAATCTCTAATGGCCCTCAGATGGTATTCTGAAGGCTGCTAGTCAAGTGGAATGAGCTTTGAAAATGCTGTCTTAAAAAATGAGTGAGAGAACATGGATTTTTTTCAGGAATATTTGTCTCACAATGTGAACTAAATTTCCTTTAAAAAAACTGTAACTTTTTAAAAAAATATTATGATTAAGAACAAATGGTTAATATAGTGTTGGTTAGAAGAAAAATATGAGTATACAATAAAAAGAAAATAAGAACAAGCAAACATTAAAAGGCATTGCTTAGTTCATAATGTCTAGTGTTACAGCTCTTCCTATTCTGACCTCACTATATACAAGGAAAATAAATAAATACTAGAGTAAAAAAGGTGATTGATAATAAACAATCATATACACCCTCCTTAAGAGGAAGTAGTAAAGAAATGATCAGGTGTCTTAAAGAGGTTTAATGGGATGTTTTTGCCGTCAATTTATTTTTTTAAAAAAAATTCTAGATGACAAGAGTAAATAAGGCAAGACTTTCTTCAAAAGCAGATTCCTCTATGCAACACTTGGGTGGTGTTTGGATGGTCAGGAAACCTGTGTTAGTAGGCCCACAGGGGTGCTCGAAGCACAGCGCCTGAGGCCATTAATGAGGAGAGCTGTGGAATACTGCAGCAAGCCTAGGGTCTGAGTAGTGTTGCCTTGGGCTATGGTTTTTACAGCCTCCTGCACTGACAGCCTGTAGATGAAGATTTGAAGACAAATCTGAGAGTGACTGTCCTAATACAGCCAGAGTGTGGAGTGAAATGGTGAAAACAAACAAAAAGAACAAAACAACAACAAAAACAACTAGAGCAATTGTCACATCATTAAGGTGTTTAAAAATTCATGGTTTAATACAACCATTTATTTTTGCAGTCATCTGTAAGGCCAGAGATACTCATAAACTGATGTTAGCATGCTGAAAGAAGAGAAAATGAATCAAGTAAAATACACAAAGAATCAAATGGTGTATTTCGGTCTACAACACTGTTTCTATCATAAAAGGAATCTAGGAGAATGAGTTGAGTTTCTTTGACATAGAAGTTCTGGCAAAAAAATTCTACTAATGTATTTTTTAGATATTGAGAATAATCTGGAATAATATTCAATCAAGGCATTTCAAAGAATGGAAGATTACTATAGTTTTATCCCCATATGAATATAGTCAAAACAAATAAAAGGCAACAGAATTAGAAACAGCATTTAGGCCACAGCCCTTACACTTTCCCCCCACCCCCCTCCCAGTTCCCTCAGCCCAGCCTGGTCCAGTCCGGTTCCCAGGAGGATGAAGTTCGGATACAAAGAGGAGCATCCTTTCGAGAAGCACTGCTCTGAGGTCGAGAAGATCCAAAAGAAATACTCAGACCCGGTCCTGGCGATAGTAGAAAAGTCTCCCAAAGCTTGGATAGGAGACCTGGACAAAAAGAAATATCTGGTGCCTTCTGATCTCACAGTTGGTCAGTTCCATTCCTTGATCCGGAAGTGAATTCATCTCCGAACTGAGGATGCCTTGTTTTTCTTTGTCAACATCATTCCACCCACCAGTGCTACGATAGGTCACCTATACCAGGAAAACCATGAAGAAGACTTCTTTCTATTCATTGCCTAGGTGATTAAAGTGTCTACAGTCTGTGAAGCTGCTGCCCTTGAGGTAGGGGAGTTACCATTCTACAGAGAGAGGTGGCCCTCTTCCTTGACCTCCTTATCCTCCTCCTTCAGGCTCAAACACCACCTCCCTTCTTTAGGACCTGCACTACTTCATGTTTGAGACTTCCTCTCCAAGTCCCTCTTAGCAGGAGGGATGATGGTGGAGATAACCTCTTGTACCTATTCTCTCTCCTTTCTTCCCTTTTCTATCTTTGCCTTTCCTATTCTACTTTCAAAATTCTTGATTGTCAATTTCTGTCATATCCAGTGATTATTTTGGTTTCTCTTTCCTTTCTAACTACCAAAGGGGCTCATAACCCCAACAACCCTTTCATTTCACTACCTTATTTTGGGGGAGTATATGGAAGGGATTGAAATTATGGGAGAAAGGTAGGAGGCGTATAAATAAAGAGGAAACCACCAAGTTGAAAAAACAACCAAAAAACAATGTAAAGACAATCATAACCTGATCCTTGATTTTCTTCTATGATTGATATAGTTATAAGAAAACAAAAATTAAAGCTGTTTTTTTTTAATTTTTACTGTGATGATCAGTCAGTTCTCTTTATTACAAGTGATACGTGGCTTAGAGGAATCATACAACTTTTGGCTTTGTTCTAATATTCTCCTACATTTTGAAAATATGAAATGGTCAAAGATCCTTTAAATCCAGTATTGATCCAGCTGGCAGCTTGGTGGTTAATGTGCCTGGATTTCAGATGGCCAATTCATGATTTGAGCCCCAGACCAGGCAGCTTGAAAAATACTCTGGGTGTGTGTGCATTCAGGCCAAAAAATCCAGAGAGAAGAATGGAGAAGAGATTGTGGCATAGCCATCCCTCCTGAGGGTTGTTTTCTCACTTCTCTTCTCTCTCTGTGTCTCTGGTGAGCACATGTGCCCCACAGGGCAGAAAATATCCATTATTGATCAATATTTCTACAAACAGTCAGATACATCTCAAAAGTTAAAAAGGTTTTACAGAATAAAATCTATGAGGATCTTTGAGGTCAAGGAAAAGGACATTTAAATGACTCTAGATTTCAGAATAGCAAACTGTGTAGATGATGATGCAGGTTTAGATGGGTGATACTGATGGCTTTGTTTGTTTGTTTTCATGCAATAATTACCAAATAAAAGAAAATTAAATTCCTTTTTCTCGAAGTAAATTATTACATTAGAAATGCTGGTCGAACTCTTAAAAAGAATCCTTCACAGATGTGGATTCTATATATTCCTGTCTCATAGGACTTTATCACTTTCTCCGAAATTGTCACCCTAATCTCTTCTAGAGGTCCAAATACACTCCAGTTTCTGCTACATAAATAATAATTTTCTCCACCTACTCTGTAGTTTCTCTCCTTTTCCTTTCAGAAAAGATTTTTTTTTAAAAATTTTTAAGTGAGAAATCATGCCCCATGGCAATGACCATTCTGGAATCCTTTCGCCTCCATTTTCCCCTCTGGACTCTGGGCATCCACACACACACACATGCCTGGAATGATCTTTAAATCACCAGGTCTGGGACTTGAACCTGCATCAGCCACATGGTTGTCCAGCACCTTAACCAACACGCCACCCGCTAGTCCCTCAGAGAAGCTTCTTAAGAATCAATCATCAAAGTTTTTACTATTTAGTTTTGGATATGGCTTCTATTTCTCATGTTTTATCTAATTACTCTTTGTAAAATCAACATTCACTTTCATATTCCCAAAGTCAAAGGTCATTTTTTTGTTCTTCTTTATTAAAATCTTTATATAGATTATGATGCTTTTGGCCATTTTTCCTTTCTTCAAAGTCTTAATTAACTTTGGGTTTTAGAAAAGCATAATTTTAGTTTTCCTCCTAACTCCCTGGGGTCTTCCCAGTTCTTTTCATGAGTCTCAGTTCCTCGGCTTGACTTGCAAAGGTTCCTGATGTCTCAGGCTGTGTCCTTAATCTTATACTCTCACAATATAACTTCATCCAAATCTATATATCTTGCTATCAATTGTATCCCAGATATATATTTGCAATTTTAATTGCTCTTATGCTTCTTTTTGTAGATAGTTGCCTTATTGAAATCCCTACTTGGGTGTCTCATAGCACTGAATCCAATGATGTAAAACTAGCTTTTTTCCTTTATTCATAATAGAATATATGCACACTTGTGTGAGAAAGAGAAAGAGAGAACCTGTCAAGGGAATTGGTCACACCATGATGCCCTTCCTCCAGTCCTCCAGGCAGTTGAATATTGAGCACGTGTGCACATGCCCAGTGTGTTTCAGACTGATGGGACCAGAAATTCAAGTGGTAGTCACCATATGGAATCTGGCTTTTCTTTAGAAACAAGTTACTGATGTAAAATGGAACTAGCCCTTCAAAACAAACTTTTAATATAGTTTTATGACTCCATATATTACATTTGATTAACTTCCAATATTTCCCGCACTGTAAAATGTCTGTTATCAGTTCAATTTCCTACGGCAGAACCTCAATGTTGACTCATATCCTTCTGGATCATTCTTGCTCTTTCCTCATTATAGTATTTATCCTTTTAGTTATTTATTTTCCCTCCAAGTCCTCTCTCAAGTTCTCTCTCCAGTTGATTTTCTCTGTTACCATTGCCATTACCTCAATTTGGTCCATAATTATTATTATTTAAAATAATTTTCTTTTTAAATGCTGATTTCCCCTGACTGACTCTATAATGCTGGTATTGGTCAACTTCTTAGACAGCAACGCAGACCAAGTTTCTTTTTTATTTAAAATCTCAGGTTTTATCATTTATTATCAGATACATTTAAAAGTGATTAGGTTTACCATTTGACTTTTTTTTCTTTTAAATTTTTGCTCTAGGGAACATGTGCTCGCTGGAGAGAGAGACACACACACACAGAGTGAGGGAAAGTGAAAAATCACCCACTGAGGGGATAGTTATGTTGCAATCCCTTCTCCTCCATTCTCTTCCTGGGATTTTGGGAACACACGCATACATGAATACATGCCTAGTGTGTTTTTCAAGCCACCACGTTCAGGACTTGAACTGTGGAGCTGACCATGTGGGAGTCCAACACCTTAACCACCACATCACTTGCTGGTCCCCATTTGACTTTATTATTTTTTCCTTCCTATTTCTTTGGCTTTGCTTTCGGTTATTTCTACATTTTTTTTCCTTGTTCAGCCACAAAGAAATATTAGCAATTCTCCAAATGTGTAATGCTGCTTCACTCTCTTTCATGATTCACAGTATTTCCTCTGCGTGGAGCATTCTTACCTTTTCACCTCATACATTGTTATAATTCTTTCTTAAATTTCACTTTAAATATTGCTTTCCTCAGAGAGCTCTCTGGATTTACACCAAGTTCCTTTTCTTAACTATTGCCATTTCCATCATAACACATTAGATTTTACTTATCCTGGTTGCTTTTTTCTTTATTCTCAACAAATTCTAGCTCTTTAAAGGCAAAAGCCATGTCTTACTCAGGTCTAAGTCTTTAGCTTACGATATCATGTCATAGTAATTCTTTTGCAGAAATGATTTTTGAATGAATGATTAAATAAAGGTTCAAGGTACTTATGAGAAAAAGCATTCTTTGAAAAGTAGTTCATGAGGTAAATTGAAAGGTATAGAATATGAAGTCTTCCTATAATTTTACCAAAATTGTCTTTGTCAGGCCAGAGAGTTAAGTTACTAGAGTTCAAGATTTATGATAGCCAGACATTGAGAATAGTACATCCCAGCTTTCAAAATATTATCATTCAATAGGTTTCTTTAATATTTTCCTGGACTCATTTATATATACTCAAGCAGAATTTCTTTTCTAAGTAGATATGCATTTAGGAGTTGTTACAACTTTTCCATTTATATTTAATAATCTTGCTGTGTTTTCTGATTTATTTAAAATAATTTAGCATTTTGTTGAAAACCCATTTAAAAATCAAGATAGTTGCCCCAAATGATACTTAATGTCAATTATATTTAAAAATATATTTTTCAAACTGAAGAATTGGAGATCATCTAGTCTAACACCTTCCCTTTAAAGACGCTAATGTTCCAACAGCTAAATTAGTTACCCTAAATCATACAACACATTAGTGACTTAAGGATTCATTTCAGAATTTATTTATTTATTTATTTATTTACTTATGTACTTACTTATAGTTTTTGTATAGGGCATGCATGCTTGCCAGAGAGACAAAAAGAGAGAGAAGTCAACCCCCCCACCCAGGTTAGGGGGAAGGGATGGCCACATCACAATCCTTTCTCTTCCATTGTCCTCTCAGGATTTGGGGTATGCACAGACATGGGTCCAGCCTGATTTTTCAAATCACTGGGTCCAGGACTTGAGCCACAGAGCCAACTATGTGGGATTCTGCTGCCTTGATCTCCACACCATCTGCTGGCCCCACTTATTTACTTTTATTGTTATAAAATTTTATCAGAGAGCTTGTGTACTTGCCAGAGAGTGACAGAAAGAGAGAGGGAGAAGGAGAAAGTAGTGCCCCCTACCCCTGCTGCAAAGGAACATAGTCCTCCCTTTCACCTTCCTGTCAGGATTTGGGGTGTGCACAGACACCTATCTCATGTGATTTTCAAGCTGTCAGGTCCAGGATTTAAACTGCACAGTAGATCATATGGGATCTGGGTTCTGTAATTACTAGAGCACAGGGCCAACCCCTGAATTCATTTCATGAATACCCTTTACTTTTCATTAAAGAGCTTGTCTGGCTATTATAAGAATTAGCTTCAAATGTTAGCTCCAGAGTATTTAACAAGTTTTGAAACACATGGATAACATAAATAGCTGCACTTTTCAGAGTGGTCTGGCATTATCAGAGTCTGTTCTGCTACAATGTGTTTCCTATGAAAAAGTGTTAAATATGCCAAAGTATATTTTTCCAAATTTAAAAACAAGACTCTCCTGAAAACATAAAATGAACATGTGAGAAAGGTATTAGTTAACTTTCAGATTACTATCAACAAGATACTAAAACATTCTAAGGAGAACTTAAAACCAAAAATGTACAGATTGGTCCTAATATTAAAACAATAAAAAGTAAATAACATTAATTTAAAGAGAAAAAACAGTCTTTATTTTAGGGGTGAATGCATCAAAATCATTTAATTTAGTGAAATTAGAGGCAAAAGGGAGGGAAGAAAGGCTAGTGCTAAAGAACATGAGCATGAAAATGAATGCACTTCAATGTTGAAGAACATTTAATAAACACAGACTTCACTTTATTTTATTGATATGATTTTAGTTATTCTTCTATTTGCTATTTTAATAAATAAATTAAAAAATATTTACACTCCGGGATCCAGCAGAGAGCAGAATAGTTATGTCACTAGACTCCCATGCAGTCGACCAGGTTTGAGTCCTGGACTCAGTGGTTTAAAACTTACACCAGTTGCATGTGCATGCATGCCCAAAATCCCAGGAGGAGAATGGAGAAGAATGGGTTGGAGCATGGCCATATACCTTGGAGTGATTCCTCACTTTCTCTCTGTCTCTCCCTGTCTCTCCAGTGTACGCACACGTCCCATAGCGAAAGTCTCTCTTAAAAAAAAAGAGAAAAAAATATTTGTACTAAAAAAGAGAGAGAGAGAGAGAGAAGAAAAAAGAATGGAAACTTACATAGTCTGTCAAAGAGGTGAAGAAATGAATTTGTTAATAGATACAAACTGGTTGGTACTCTTCATGGCAATAAAATGGTAACCTCTGGAGTTACCTTTTTCACTGGATAGAAAAAAATGCAAGCTAATCTGTAACTTCACATTATCCAGACTCTACTCAGAAGACTTACAGAAAAGACATACTTAGATGGTGTATGTAATTCAGTAACTCCTGGAAACAAATTCCTCAAATGACATGGAAAGGAATTGCAGTCATTTGTTTTATCTCCAAGGTTTACATAATTAAAAAAAATATATGCATTATAAGTCTTCACAATACCCAGCTTTATACAAACATGTGAACGAAAAGTATTTGAAAGAAGTAATATCTTGTAGAAAGCCTCACAAATCACTAATGTGTGATACAAAGTGTGCGTGTATGGTATGAATTGAATGTGAGAAGAGTAACATAAAATTCTAGTAACAATAGGTACCATTCATTAGTTTAATTATATAAATCTGTCAATATGCTAAATGTTTTATGTTCATTGCCCTCACTATATTTTTTAAGTTTATTTTCTTTCTTTGATGAGAAAGAGAGAGTAAGAGCACACAGGAAATAGCAGGAGAAAATGAAAGAGACACGGGCACCCATGCACTGTGATTTCTTCCCAAGTCTTCCAGCCAGCCAGGATCGTGGGTACACACTCAGTCTGTTTTAGATCAAATGAGGACCTGACCCCAATCAACTATGTGTCTTGAGCACTGCAGAGTAGTGTGCACTACCTGCATTGCTGTGGCTGAGCCCTCACTTCAATCTTAAAGTCAGGAATTATTTATACACAGGTAACAGAGGCAAACTGAGATTCAGAAAGATTAAAAGCCCTTGCCAAAGAAAGTGGGGGAAAAGTAGATTTGAATTAACCTCCATTGGTCTCCACTGTTTATTTTCTTGCTACTCTATCTTGATATTTTGATTTTTCTTACTCTTGGGGGCTTTTTTCTTTGGCCATAGACCTCTGGAGAAGAGGACACTCATGTGATCTAAAATATAGTTGTTTTTATTATAAAACATCTAATACATAGATGTTTTTATTTCCTGGAAAATAGCCCTCCAGAAGCCAAGGAATAATACTATATTAATTAATAATGTCATTAATATTTATTGGGCCTTTGCTATATTCTAATTCCTATGCTAATTACATAACCTGTATTATCTCATTAAGGGTTCATAATGGTGCTATACATCATTGTATACAATTTAAAATCATTAATGTAAACACCTGACAGTACATTTTGGTTAAATTAAGCAAAAAGTAAAAATAAAAATGATTGTAAGACAGTTAACAGAATTCTATGACTAGAAATCCAGTCTTGAAGGATACATACACAGGGATAAAACTTATGTGTGCTTAAATCTTATGATAAAGCCAGAAAATTGGTCCATTGAGAAACCAAATGCTAGTACTGCCACCCAATAGCTCCTAAGCCCAGCACTGCTGCCACTGCTGTCTGAGTACTGGCCACGCAGTAACTGTCTCCACTCCCAGAGGTCCTACATCTGGACTCCCTGAGGTCCTCAATCTAGACCAGGTGCTCTTTAGCATCAAAGGAGTTAGGACAGCATGTGGCATTGGGCGCATCTCTTGAGGGTGGGGGCTCTTTTTTCCACCAAGATTCAAACAGTGGGAAGTTTTATCAAGCTTAGAAAAGGATTTAGATACTGAGCAGCCTTAAAGAACAATTAGTGACCATTTTGCAGGTAAGAAAACTGAAGTGGGGAAAGATCTCATGATCTAATAAAAGATGCACAGTTAATAATTGGCAGAGCTGTGACTGGATTTTAGAGCCCATATGAATCTCTCCTCTAACTGCCCTGTGCTCTGGTAGATTTTTACTATGATGTATTTGGCTAATCATGGAAGCCACACTTTGCCTTGCTTTCTCTCTGTCTAGCTACTGAAGAGTCCCTGCCATTGCTTCTTTGTTTCAAGAACCAAAGGAAATACACACTCATTTACACTTATGCAGAAATAGTAACTGGTTTTAATGGCAGCTCTAAGTACTGCATGGAGATTCTTCACACAGGAAATTGGTACACCCTCAACCTAAACCAAAAAATTAGTTTTAAGTATAAGGATTTAATTCATTTTGTGCATTACCTTTTTTAAAGCTGTATACAGATTTCATGGCCTAAGTTTTAAAGATGTGGAGGTCTTAAATAATTGTCTAAAATAAAATTTGGCTGGGAGATATATGTAAAAGAACATAAAATAAGAGAAAAAACATTTGTAGACTACAAACATTTTAAAACAAAGGAAGAAGCTTTTAGGCAATGTCAGTTGCTAGGAAACCATATCTTGGTTATATAATTTCAAAATTACTGAGGATCTCATACTTTGCTTTAGATCCAAAGTGCTGGTAGAAACAAAGAAAATCTAATGCAATAAAATGCTTTTCAGTTTTAATTTTTTAAAAGATAACTTACCAAAAAAATTAACTAAAGAGAATGTTGAGTCAATAACAAGATTCCAATTTTATATTATTCTTTACTTGGACATATCCGCTTAAACTGCTATACAATTTATGAAGCTCTCAGAATATAAATTAATCATTTAGCTTTTTAGAGAATTAGGATCACAATTTTAAGATCAGAGATACTATTAACTATTTCACAGGATTTTTGTGTATAACCAATAATATTTTTGTGATAACACTTGTATAGAATATAGCTTTATTAGGTATTTAGTATCTACACTAGGAATGCATTTATTTTGTATTATGCAATTATCATGGGCCTTGTGTAACTCTTTCCTCATCATCTCCTTTATCTCTTAATTGGCCTATGATAATAACCTTTTGATTGGTTTCCTGAATAAGTTTCTCTTAGAGTTATGCAGAAATCTCACCTCTGGGGAAATATGTTTCCATGAAAGAATCAATAAACATCCTTCCCCCAACTTCAATACGATGGGAAAAAATAAGTAGGAACAACAGAACATAAATGAAAGAAAGTGTGTAAATTCATTCCATATACCTTGAATGTATGTACACACAGAATTTTCCATGAGCTACAGAATGGCTTTTCTCTAATTCCTTATGAAACAGTGTAACTGGACAAGATGAGTGGGGACTTTTCTGAAAACCAGAGATAACAGAAATCTAGGAACAATACAGGCTAGTGATGTGGGGAGACAGTGAATTGGCAGAACAGAAACAACAAAATGTCATTCATGGTCCCCCACTACGTGATTACACTCAACTGGGACAGAGAATTTTCGGGTTTATAAAGTTTGCATTTCTGGAACCATCAGAAAATGTAATAGTTATGTCACTGGACTGCCATGTAGTTGACCATGGTTTGGGTTCCGGACCTGGCGGTTTAAACCTCATGCTGGGCTTGTGTGTGTGTGTGCCCAAAATCCCGAGAATAGAAGGGAGGAAAAGGGATTGTGGTGTGGTCATCTCCCCTGGGGGGCTTGATTTCTAGCTTTTGGTCTCTCTGCCTCCCTCTGTCTCTGGCGAGTGCACACACCCTCTGGCAAAAATCTCTCTTGGAAAATAAAGTTTACTTTTAAAGAAAAGAAAGAAAGTTAAAGAGGCCTGGTAAATTTCAAAGCTCCCCTGTCTCACAACAAGCAAGGGTTTCAGAAAAAGCACACACAAAGGAAATGAGGAAACTGAGAACTGGGGAGGTGTCCTCAGTGACCCTGAGGAAAGATGAAGGGAAACCTCAATTTAGTGCCCTCCTCCACTGCTTCAAATAAACAACTTTATATCCAAAGATAATTCTAAATTTTGTTTATTATTTCAACAACTACGTAATACTGTCCTGGAAAAATTAGAAAAGAGAATAATAAGAGTAATATTAATAATGGAAATTGAGGGAAAACATAATTATCATTATGTTATATGAGAGAATACTTCACAATCTAGGGCATTTCAGTAAAAATGGAAAAGCACAAAAGATCATTAATTAATACATTAATTAAGATAATTAATTAATAATATATCATTTATATACCCAAGTCAAAGCCTTACTAGTACTAAGTTAGTAAGGAAATATAAAGATGCAAATATTAAATTCACATTGAAAAGTGAATAATAAAAACTTACTAGTGAGTGTAACAAGAAACATTTGGACACATAAGTGAATACATCATGTGCATTTGAGAAGAAACAATACATTCCTATTTTTATATATTTAATTTTTAACATAATAAGTCATTTTTTTAATGCCATGGAACCAAGAAATCCAAAATAAAACATTTTATAAATATGGCATATGAAAAATTTAACCTTTTTACAACAAAAACAAAAGAAACCCTCAAAAAACTGTATAATGCCAAAATAGGGTGGGGAGGATAATGAAACTACTTTGTGGAAAAGTATTTGTCACATACAAAAAAGCAAATACATTTAAAATGCAGTCATGTATCACATAACAATGTTTCAGTGAAGGACTGCATGAGTACAGTGGTCCCTTGAAATTATAGCAGTTGTACTGTGTAGCGTAGGTGTGCAGTAGGCTGTACCACCTCACTTTATTATATAAGTACACTATGAAAATTGCTCAATTATAAATTTCTCAGATACATTTCTCAAAACATTAAGCAAGACATGAATATAAAACATGCTATGTTTCACTAGAACAAAACAACCTGGTAGAAATGATGCCAAGCATATAGTAAGGCATTTTATGAGATCAGATAAAGTAAAAATGGCCAATATTTTTCAGAATTTCAATTTCATTTTTAGTTTAAAAACATGGTTAAATAACACTACATTTGCAATTTTATGTTTATCAGTTTAACAGGAATTTAAAAGAATCAGCTAATCTTTGGGGACTGGCAGGTGGCGTGGTGGTTAAGGTGTTGGACACTCTCACATGGCTGACCATGGTTCAAGTCCTGGACCTGGTGACTTGTTTTCTCACTTTCCTCTCTCTCTCTCTTTCTCTCTCTAACTCTGTGTGTGTGTGTGTGTGTGTGTGTGTGTGTGTGTGTCTGTGGTCAAATTAAAATAAATTAATGAATAATTAAAATTGAATAAAATAATTCTTAAACTAAAAAGAATCAGCTAATCTCTTTGTAGCAGTGGGGAAAATAAAGATCACACACACACACACACACACACACACACACACACATTTTTTTTCTCTCTCTCTCTCTTTCTCTCTCTATCTCTGTGTGTGTGTGTGTGTGTGTGTGTGTGTGTGTGTGTCTGTGGTCAAATTAAAATAAATTAATGAATAATTAAAATTGAATAAAATAATTCTTAAACTAAAAAGAATCAGCTAATCTCTTTGTAGCAGTGGGGAAAATAAAGATCACACACACACACACACACACACACACACACACACACACATTTAGCACAAGTTCTCAGCAGATGCCTATTCCATAGCACAAGGCATACAATATCCAGAAGATGTTAACAAAGAGCACTCAACCATGTTAACCGAAGTAACTGAGACCCTGGTTCCACTATTCTCCCAACTATGATCCTCACTATGTATAAATTGAAACCCACAAGTTGTGCTCATAAGAAATAAAACTTCAGTGTTCTACATCTCTAATTCATTTGAAGTCCCTACTTGACATTAGTTCAGAATATTTGGCCCTGTGCCCAGGTTTACATTAGATTCTAAGCCGCCATGGTGGGTGAATTTCTTATGATCAGCCAGTTTCTGTCCTCACTGCCATTAGTTGAGATATCCCTTCTCTCCTTTGGAAACTGAAAACTGTTTCACACATGTTGCTGTGATGTCTCTCAACACCCTGCAGCTGTTATTTTTACATCTTCACATGTCTTCTGACTCTACCTGGGTAGGAGGCATAGACTCCATGCATAGACTCCACTTTGCAATTAGATAACACAGTGTTAGTTGGATATTCTTTTCTCCTTTTTCCCATTATATTTGAGTTTGGCTGTACCTGCATTTAATCTCTTATTTTTTCTCTACTAGTATCACTATATTGATATTATTTTCCATTTCATGGGTTATGTTTCTACCCTTCAGGATCTATGCCTGAGTTGTGGAGTTTTGAGTCTTTTCAGATTTCTTTCCTGAGGTAATGGACAAGCGGTCCAGTAGATACTGGAATATGCTTAGGGAAAACATTCATGGTATTTAACAATATTGGATGCCAGCTCTTCTCACTTGTGACTGTAATAGCATGAGGAGGAGGCAAGGTGGCCATTCGAAGAGAAGAGCTGGGCAGGAAAATCTTCCTAGACTAGGGGCATCTAAGCTCCTTTAGAAGAATGTGAAACATGGTTATTGGGAGAAGGGAGAAAAAATGGGAAATGATCAAGGTGTAAAATTTGAGGTAGATAATAGTTTGAGATAAAGCTGAAAGTATAAGCAGGAATACATTGTGGATGTGATGAAGAACTCACACTTTGTGTTGGTCATGAACAACCAGACAAATATTTTAATTATGGGAGTAAAACTGTTTTGCATTTTTTCTTTCCTTCTTCCTTTCTTTTAATTGCCAGAGAACAGTGTGTACTTGCCAGAGAGAGACAAAGAGAAAGACACAGAGAAAGAGAGAAGAAAGAGGCACCCCCAATGCAGTATGATTATGCTGCAATTTCTTATCCTCCATTTCTTCACCCTGTCAGGATTTGGGGCATGCATGCACACACGGCATGTCTTTCAAGCCACTGGGGCTGGGATGTGAACTGTATAGTCAGCAAGGTGGGATCCAGCTCCACCTCCCTTAACCAACAGGCCATAGAACTTGCCTTGCTTTGCATTTTTAAAGATCAATTCAATTGAGTGGTAATGTTTAGCATAACTTAAATAGGAGCAAAGCCAAAGGCAGGTTAATTCATAGCCTATTTTATGTTATTCAGGTAAGGGCTTACAAATTTTGGAATATAAAAAAAAAAGACAACCTTAAGAGAGAGTTAGGTCATTTTGCCTAAGAAATCACAAGCGATTGGAGTGAAGGGTAAGAAGAGAAAAATTAACAAATCATAGATCATATATATATATTTACTTTGTATTCTTTAAGTAAACACAAAAAAAGAGAAACAGATTGTAGATGGAAGAGCAGGACTTTGAAAGACAGAAGCATGAAATTGAAGCACAGTTTATTTGCATCTTTTAAAAATCAGAATTCCAGGACCAGTAGGTGGCTTGGTGGTTAAGGCGTTGAATCCCACTTGGCCAACTCCACAGTTCTAGTTCTGGACCCTGTGGCTTAGAAAAACAACCCATGTGTGTGTGTGGGGGGGGAGGGGGGCAATATCCCAAGAAGAGAACTGTAGTGTGGCTATCCTCCTAGAAAGTGATTTCTCGTTTTCTTTCTCTCTCCCGCAAGCACACATACCCTATAGAGAACTAAACAAACAAACAAACAAACAAACTAGCTAACAAAAAAAGTGAATTCTAGTATCTGGAATTTAATAAAATCAATCAATATTTTTGAGGCACAAATGCTATATTGAGAGAATTTTAACTTTTAAAGCCTTAAAAATATGTACGTAAAATAAGAAAAACTTAATTATTTGATTTTTTTCACCAATTTAAATTGATACACTTTTTTAAAAGGCTGTTTATGGACTGATCAAATCTAAAGATGCTAAAAGCTACTTCATTAAAAAAAAAAATTCCACCTGTTTCAGTGAATTCACAGCTGTAAGATATTTCACTGACATGGCCTGCATCATTAAAATTTTTCTGCTTACTTCTGCTTTTAGAACAAGCATCATCTGGCCTCCTTGTAAATTCTATGCATCTTTTTATGTTTCTACTATTTATTAGTGCTGACTTTCCTTTCTTTAAATCACCCAAATTGTGAGCTCAGAAGTAGTCTCAGTATGAGGCATTTAAGTGCTCCAGAATGGGGTAATTTTTCTTTAATGAAGTTAAGATAGCAATGGTAATCATAGTCAATTGCTACCAGTCAATGCAATTAGTACTTGTGACAGAAAATGAAGATCTAAGGTCCAAACCATTATCTAAATAAAGTTAATGAAAGCACTATCACAAATGTCAGCTGTGAGAAACCTCTGTGGGGGGGATGATTGGATGTACATATAGAGAGTTATAGAGGACATAGAACCAAGAGAACTATGGGGTAAATATGCACTTGGTTTTACTAGGCAATATAGTAGTTTCCCAAACAGTCCAAACAAATATACACAAATATATACTAGTAGAGTGAGAATGCCCATTGTTCCACATGTTACTGAGCTTGAGTTTTTTTTTCCAATTTTTAATATTTTGTTATGATTTATGTAACACTTAAATTTATAGTTTCTTATTAAAAAATAAGTACCAGTTATTGTCCATTTTGCTTGCTTTTGAAAATGACTTCTTTCAAGATGTGACATATTCTCTCACTAACTTTATGACTCTTCATAAATAGATTTGAAAAAAAAAAAATCTCCCAGAGAACATGTATGCTCACAGGACAGAGTCGGGGGGAGAAAGAGAGAGAGAGAGAGAGAGAGAGAGAGAGAGAGAGAGAGAGAGAAAGGACGTACCCTCTATGGACCACAGTCATGCTACAATCCCGTATGTTCCGTCTTCCTCCTTTTGAGATTTTGGGTTTGCACGTGCATGCATCTGGAAAGTTTTTCAGGCTGCTGTTTGGGACTTGAACCTCATGGTTAATTAACCATGTAGGATTCAGCTACTTTAACCAATAGGCCATGGGCTTCCTCCCATAAGTAAAATTTTAATATATTAGCATGTATTAATATTTAGCGTTGTACCTTGTACTTGTGTTGACCATAAGTTACCTTTCTCTGTCATGATGTCATAAAGATAACTTTGTCATTTTCTTAAAAGATTATATTGATTTTTTCTATTTCTCAGATGTATCTGAAATTTATTTTTGCCTATGGTAGGATTATGGATATAACTGGGCTTAATTTATATGTATACTGATATTAGGGATACTTTCACTCATGAGGAAAATCTAGCATCCAAATAACAGATATTGAAAATTTTTATACTTTCTTCACTGATTCAATATACCAATTCTGATATAATCTGGTCTTTTTATTTGATTTCATTGATCTATATATTACTCTCATGCCAGTGCCACTGTCTTAATTAATATAGACTCATATTAGGTCTTGATATTGAATAGAAGGCAATTTATTTCAATGTGTTCTTCAACTCTAAGCATGAGTTAACTTTTTTTATTTTTATATATTTACTTTTGGAATCAAGTCATCAAACTTCTAATCATATCATTTGAATTGTTATTAAAATTATGTTGAAAATTTTAACTTGGAATTGCATTAATTCTGTTTTATTGGAATTTCATTGAATCAGTTCAGGAAGAATTGGACATTTTTCAATTTGGGATTTTCCAATGCATAAATAAATTACATTTCTATCATGTAAATCTCCCACAATATTTTGTGTGATTTTATAAAAATAATACTAAAAATTATGAAACACAAAATACATGACAACAGAATACATGAGTAAAAACGGTGTGGTTAACAATAATCCATTAGTGTAATGGTAGTGTAATGGTTAAAGGCACTGGACTCCCACATGGTCGACCGTGGTTTAAGCCCCAGACCTGGCAGCTTGCTTTCTCACTTCCCTCCTCTCTCTCTCTGGTCAAGTGAAAAAGAAAGAAAGAGAGAGAGAGAGAAGGAAGGAAGGGAAGGGAAGGGAAGGGAAGGGAAGGGAAGGGAAGGGAAAGGAAGAGAAAGATAGATAAATAAAAACAAACTTTTTTGGAAAGGTTTTTGCTATAGGACACATGCACTTGCCAAAAAGACAGAGAGACAGAAAGTCAAAAATCACCCCACGGGGGGAATGGCCACACCACAATCTTTTCTCTTCCATTCTCCTCTTGGGATCTTGGGCACACACACGCACGTGTCCAGTGTGAGTTTAAGCCACCGGGTCCAGGACTCGAACTGCGGTCAACTACATGGGAGTCCATCCACAGAGCCATTATGCCAACTGCTGGTCCCAATAAAAACAAATTCTTAATAAAATAATAACTGGTTTCAAGATCCTTGCAAGTACAATCTCAGTTTGAGGCATCTGAAGTTTATAGAATTTTTACCCTCTTTATTTTCCTTTGTTTTTAATTTTTTATATTTTTTGAGAGAGAGAGATACAAGAACCCTCTCAAGGTCTTATGCCCTGATCCCAAACCCTCCTCCCTCAGCATTCCAGTAAGCCGGATCATGGGTGCGGCAAGCCTGATATACTGAGGTTAAACCCAAATCCAAAACTCAGGTTTTCCACTGGCTTTGAGGATTGGAGAAGGCATCTCACAGCCTGAGTTGTTGTAATGAGGTCTGGTTCTCTTTCAGAAAATAAATAAAAATCTATAAATATAAACTTGGGTACAAAAGCTTGGTGGCCTAATGGTTAAGAAAACTGGATCCCACACGGCCAAAACCATACTTAGAATTACGGCCATAAAGGCTTCAGAAATACACTGGGCACTTGCGTGTGTGTGTCCCAAATCTTGACAGGACGGAGAAACAGAGAAAGGATTGTGGCAAGACCACACTCTTTGGGGGGTGCCTCCCCCTTCTCCCTTTCTCCGTCTCTCTGGTGAGTGCACATGCCCCCAGGCAAATAAACGAAAAGTTAGTATTTTATTCAGATGAGAATGAAATAAAAATAAATTAAAAATTTTAAAACTGGGAACCAGTAGTTAGCATAATGGCTATGTTGCTGGACTTCCATGTAGTGAACCACGGTTCGAGTCCCGGACCCGGTGACTTAAACTCATGTTGGGTGCATGTGCGTGCATGCCCAAGATCCCAAGAGGAGAATGGAGGAGAAGGGATTGCGGCATGGCCATCACCCCCTGGGGGGTGATTTCTTGCTGTTCATCTCTCTGTCTCTCTCTGTCTTTTTGGCGAGCACATACACCTTATAGCAAAAACCTCTCCAAAAAAAAAAAAAAATTAAAACCAAATACCACAAAAATCATAAAGCCCAGAAAAATAATTTTTATTAATTCTTTGTCATCCCTGGGTAATGTCTTTTTCCCCAAAACATATTATAGCTCCAAATTTAATCACATAGCATTTAACAATTTTGATTTTAAGCATCCAACTTGATAATATTGAACATAGTGTGGAGTGGACACATAGACCATCTGATTTCCCAAGTAGGTGACAGAGAATGTCAGTTCATCACTAATATGTCTGGATAATCAGTACACAGTGCTGATTATTTTTTAAATTTTTGTAGTTTTGTTTCAGAGAGAGATTTTTGTTATAGAGTGTGTGTACTTGCTGGAGAGACAGAAACACAAACGTCAAGAAATCATCTCCCAGGGGGGTGGGAATGGCCATACCGTAATCCCTTCTCCTCCAGAAGCCCCTCAGGATTTTGGACATGCATGCACACATGCCTGGTGTGAATTTTAAGCTGCCAGTTCCAGGACTTGAACCATAGTCAACTACGTGGAAGGTCCAGCAATGTGACCATTACACCATCTGCTGGTCCTAGCACTGATTATTTCTCTTAATTCTGTGTTCTGTGCAATTTCATTGAGATAAACATACATTTTATTTTGACTTAAGAAATTAATCAAAATGAACAATGGATTAGACAATGAGAAAAATTTGAAAACAACATTTTTTGGTATGCTTTAACAGGCAAATTTTTTAAACTTGAAAATGTAGTTACCGGGGCTGGCAGGTTATGGTGGCTAAGGTGCTGGATTCCCACATGGCTGACTATGTTTTGAGTCCTGGACCTGGCAACCTACTTTCTTAGTTTCCTTCTCTCTCTGTCTCTCTCTCATCAAATTAAAAAAAAAATAATAATATTGATAATAAATAAAAATTAAATAAATAATCCTTTAAAAAATGTAATAACTGGACCAGCAGTTGGCATAATGACTATGTTGTTGGACTCCCATGTAGTCGACTGCAGTTTGAGTCCTGGACTGTTGGCTTAAACTCATGCTGGATGCATATGCAGGCAGACCCAAGATCTAAGAGAAGAATGGAAGAGGAGGGATTGTGGCGTGGCCATCCTCCCTTGGTAGTTTCTTGCTTTCTGTCTCTGTCTCTGACTTTCTGGCAAGTGCATAAGCCCTATAGCAAAAACCTCTCCAAAATTAAATAAATAAATACATAAATAAGTTTAAAAAAATATACTAACTCAGACTGCTTTTTTTTTTTTTTGAGAGGTTTTTACGCTATAGGGCATGTGCACTCGCCAGACAGACAGAGAGAGACACAGAGACAGAAAGCGAGAAATCACCCCCCAGGGGGGATGGCCACGCCGCAATCCCTTCTCCTCCATTCTTCTCTCAGGATCTTGGGCACGCACAGTGTGAGTTTTAAGCCACCCAGTCCGGGATGCGAACCGCGGTAGACTATGTGGGAGTCCAGCGACATAGCCATTACGCTAACTGCTGGTTCCCTGGACTACTTTTTTTATATTTAAAAGTAATACTGGATATTTTTTCTTGCCTATTTCACAAGATGTTGATTTGACATATTTTCATTTGATCTATATGCATTCCAACTAATCATAAATTTCTTGTGCTCTCTGAGTTCTTCATGATATTTAAGGGAATCCCCAAATAATTTCAACTTAAAACTCATCTGGTTTAAATAACAGGTTTGTTTTTAGAAACAGTATAAAACAAAATAATATGCAATCTTTTGCTTTAGAATAGCCTTGCTAGGCTCTCATAACACTTTATCATTGAATTGAAAAATGCATCGATTTAAGATGTCTTGATTTTATCAACTTTATATTTTACATGATTTTCCTAAGAATTATTGAGATTATGATTTTAAGGAAAAAAAGTTCTTTGATTATGGTTCATTATAAAGAGTCATAATAAAAGACCACAGTGTATATCCAATTTAGTATTCACCAAATGAAGCTGCTGTTGACCTGAAGGTGTGCACTATTTTTACATAAATTGTGCATTTTAAAATTGCTGCTATGTTTCCCTGAGCTATATAATCAGACTACTCTTATTCGAAATACCTGTCATTTGGACACTTATTTCCTAATGCCATTTTGTGGATCTAGTACAAGTTGCATGCCACTTCAGTGGTGTCAGGAACAAATGTGCTGGATCTGCTCAGATACAATCCAGTACCTTGGCATAATTAAAACACAAATATTCACACTCAGAAAGACCTGCTACTTTACTACTGGTTTAACTTTGTGTGCTACCAACACAAGAATTCTGATAATATTCTACTTCATATATCCCCATAAAACCGTGTACACATTTATAATTCCATAATATTTATTGTATTATGAAATATAGTCCCACTTGCATTCAAGTCCTGTTTTAACTATTTCACTTAGAACTTTGCAGTCTTCTCTGTACAGTTAAGGGGTTTGTAAAAGTTTTGGGACATTTTTTGTACATAGTTTTGAAGGTTTTGACTACTGTTTTCCTCAATTTTGTATATTCCTATTGAAACATTAGATTACAAAATGAGTGGCAGGTTACAAGATTGTGCAAATCTTACTGGGTCTGAATTTCCAAATTAGGCATAACAAATAGTGTCACTGGTGAGTCAATGTCCTCTACACTGGGATTTTGAGCACTATAATTAAATTAATCTTAAGGGGTGGAAAACTAGTCATATTATACTCTGCTTATAATAGTTTGATGGCTTCCTATTGTTCTCTGGAGAAGGATGGAAATTTTCAACACGCTCTGTCTCTTGCCGTTTCTGTCTCATCTCATAGCACTCTGTTCTTCATTCTATCAGGGACTCTTCTAGAACCCACTGACTATCCCTATTCTTGATGTCACTCACTAAGAACATATTTATTGCTATAGTACCTGTATTCATTGTATTTTTCCTTTTACATACATAATTATTTGATAATCTGCCTTCTCTATGTGTTCATTTGCTAGTATTACCACAGCAAACACCACAGACTAGATGGTTCGACAATAGAAATTTACCTCTGCATGGTGAAGTGTAAGAGCAATGTGCCTGCATGGCTAGTTTCTCCTGAGGCCTCTCTCCTTGACTTGCGGATGGCTACCCTCTTACTATCTCTTTTCACAGTGTCTTTCTGTTGGGAATGTATACCTCTGGTGTCTTTTTCAGTTTCCGAATTCCTCTTCTTATAAGGATATCAGTCAGATTAGATTAGGATCCACCTCCACATCCTCATTTTAATCTTTTTTTTTCTTAAGGCCTTATGTCCAAGTACAGTCACATTCTGAAGTTACCAGAGGTTTGGGCTTCAACATATAACGTTTTAGGGTATACACTCTAGCCCATAAAGCTCTATGAGACTCAAATTTCCATGAAGATGTAGAGTGTATCTGTTTTTGGTTATCAATATATTTTCAGCATTTATCAGTTAACAGAAATTTAATAAATATATATTAAATGAAAGAATGCATGAATGAATAAAATATTAAATATTTATATTTCAACATATACAGATTTTGGAGATTCATTTTGTATCCATGATATTGTGTTATATACTTTATTCTTTTTTTTTTTTCTTTTAGAGAGATTTTTGCTATAGGGCATGTGTGCTTGCTGGAGACACAGAGAGAGACAGAAAGAAAGAAATCAAGAAATCACCCCAAGGTGGGAGGCCCATCACACAATTACTTCTCCTTCAGTCTCCTCTAGAGATTGTGGGTACGCACGCACAGGCGCCTGGTGTGTTTTAAGTCACCAGGTCCAGGACTCGAACCATGGTTGACTATGTGAGAGTTCAACAATGTAACCATTATGACATCTGCTGGTCCCTATTCTGATTTTTTTTAAAACTATATTGAAAAGACATACATAAAAAATGGCTCAGTCACTTCTAATTGCTGTATGGTTTTCCATGGTGTAAATTTACTATATTTATTTATCCAGTCTTGTGATGAATTTTAAAGGTGCCACTTCTACAACACAGTTGGAATTAGCCTCTTCTGTTACCATATTTTTCAGCTCAGTTATTCAGTTTTTCCAAGCAACACCATCCACTTCATCATTCTTTATTTTCTTTGACTGTTGATCTTGCTCCCTTAGGTATGTGCAATCTGGAGCCTTATTCTGTCCCTATCTGTCTTGAACCTTATCCCTCTTATACCAGGAATACTGAGAAACTGTCATTAACAACACCCCATTGCTTTTTTTAAATTTAATTTAATTTTTTTTTAGAGGTTTTTGCTATAGGGTGCGTGCGCTCACCAGACAGACAGAGAGAGACAGAGAGATAGAAAGCGAGAAGTCACCCCCCAGGGGGGATGGCCACGCCACAATCCCTTCTCCTCCATTCTCCTCTCGGGATCTTGGGCACACACGCACACGCACCTGGCATGAGTTTTAAGCCACGGGGTCCAGGACGCAAACCGCAGTCGACTACGTGGGAGTCCAGCGACATAGCCATTACGCTAACTGCTGGTCCCAATAGCCCATTGCTTTTTAAAAGCCCTGTTCTTTCTTCCCACATTTCCTTTTTTTCCTTATACTTCTTCAGTCAACAGCAGATATCTGGGACAGATGAAGCATTCTAAACTTCCTTTTCTTTTGTCTCCTTAGTCAAGTACACCCAACTGAGATATTACTGGCAAAGAGTATCTTCAGAGATCTTGTTGGCATGTTTTCAAAGAATAGCTGCTGGTGGGGAGACCAACAATTTCTTTTTCATGACATAGCTGTCACAATTGTACTTTCAGATGTTTTTTCTAATTAGTGTCTCCTTTTCTTTTTTTTTCTTGTGTCTCTCTTCTCAGGGGGCTATTCCTGCCAGGTACTTTAACAAATACTATTTAATTATTTTTAAATATAGTGAATATTGCATTGATTGGTGAAATTTTACATAACTAATATATTATTTCTTTACATCTTGCCTTTGACTATGACAAACTTTTTGAATAAATAGCAGTTGTTACTGCCAGAGAACCAAAATGAATACTGAAATAAAAACATGACAATACAACATAAGCCAATCATATTTATTTAATTTCTACTGCATGCATCACAACTGACATTTTGTTCAAAGATAACTTTTAAAGACAAGCTTGATTTTCACATACTGCCATTTAAAGGAAATATCAGAATAGTATTATACTAGAACTATAATTCAAATAGGCATTGAGAAGCATTTTCTTTTCCTAATTATGCATAAAAGCATAATGTTTCTGTGTGTGTGTAGAATGCTCTCTTTTTTGTAATCAATTACACCTTTCCTGGAATGTTATATTCACTGACCCATTCTTCTGGGCTATTGGTCAATAAAGACAATGAGAATAAAAGTCAGGAGAGTGGAAGGTGGAAGAGTTGTAAGAAAGAAACAAGTAATCTTTTGAGGTAAGCTCCATAAATTGAACTGTCCTCCTCTCTCCCTCTTTGCTCTATCCCTCTGAAACATGGCTCCTGGTCCAGATAGGCTTTGTGAACATCCTGTGTCTATTCCCTCACTATGGAATCAGGGGCCACTCTGGAGGCATGCACCCTCTCCCACATATACATTCCCAAATCAGAGGCGCTAAGTTAATGTATGGGCTCTGGCAACTCTCCTAATAGATAACCTGACCACTGTCAACCTCAAACAATGTATGTAGGAACCAGATGCCTGCTTGGAGACAGGGAACCTGTGCTAATCTTACAGGAGATGTATGTACTCTTTGATCAGAAGCACACATAATCTGAGCCTATGCTTGTGGCAGCGTGGACCATTCACTGCCCAGTTGTCAGTAGAGCTTTACACCCTAGTAAGTAAACGCATGTCTTCCTCTGCCAGACTTCCAGGTTTGTTCTTTTTTTTCTTTTTAAAGAATTATTTATTGAATTTTATTGTTATTATTTAATTTGCTTTAGGGTACATGTGCTCAACACAGAGAAACAGAAATAGAAAGAGAGAAAGCAAACCATCTAGTCTGGGACTTCAATCATGTGGGAGTCCAGTGCCTTAACCACTATGCCACCTACTGGCCTCTCCAGGTGTGTTGTTTGGAATATTAAACATTACAGGCAAGTACCCTCAGATTTGGCTTTGCCCCTGTACAGTTTTACATAGTAACTAACTGAAAATTAGTTGAAAACAAACAAACAAACAAATATATCTTTATAAGCCTAAAAATCCATTGGTGGTAAGCTACCAGAGGTCAGCAGTATTAAGAAAGCACGCTCTGAATTTACCTCAGATATACAAAATTTTAATTTTCTTTATTTCTCAAACATTTTGCACTTGCAAAATTCTTTCTCCTGATACAATGAAGGAAAACTCCTAGAGTGGGAACTGGAAATAAAAAAACAAGATCCTTCACTTTTGTTTAACTGTCCCTGTGCTTTTTCTCTTCCCTCTACCTTTCCAATCCACTCTGGGCAGAGCTCTAGAAGGTGTGGTTTCTTCCGAGTTGCTCCACTACCCACCTAACTAATCCTTATACCTTTTCTCTGTTTTATGAGCCAAGGACCTTGTTGCTGTCATAATGCTTGTATGTTCAACTTTGTCTCTAGGCTTTTTTTTTTTTCTTGTTAGATAAAGGAAACTCTCTTTGGAATTTAAAGAAACCCTCTTTTTTCAACAAAAGCTAGGTTTTCTATACTAATATTCCACTAGGAAATTAACAAATCTAGTTGAAACTAAAAACTGAGAAACAAATTCCCCATCAGAGATTTTTCTCCTTCAAATACACTCTAAAAATTGCTTGTTGTTTTTAACTCTGAAAAAGGCTTCAGCTTTACTTTTTCTCTTCTGCATCCCTCTATTGTCCCATGGGCCTGTGTGCACTGTCTGAAAGACAGCGGGTAGAAAAGAAGTACATTTTCATCTTTAGTGAAATGGTAACTGTGATTGAAGCTAAACCTAAAATCATATTCCTCATTAGAAACATGAATGTCATGCTAATTTTAATTTAACCTTGAAAAACATTCCCTTTGTGTGCAGCAGTTCAAGGGTGGTACTGCTTTAAAAAATTCCCAATCAATAGTATGTGACCCATATATTCGCATACGTATTTTCTAAGAGATTTCCTTCCAGTGTTTCTAAAGTCATGTTAGGTTTTCCTTGTCACTGATATCCACATTGTTTTTAGACACTCCAATAACCATTTGGTTACCAAATGTTGAAGTAATGCTATTTATTAGAATTCTATTGAGCCTTATCAGGGTTTTAAAACTCACAAATATTGAAGACTATGGATAATTGTTTAAGATTATTAAGGGTAGTATTCAGGTGTTCTACTGCAAGATTTGTTAACTTTTGCTTCTCACATCTTCTCACAAAACCAATTTTCTCACATTTTCTCAATTATTACCATGATGTAGTTATGTATTAGGAAAGATCTTTATAAGAACTTTCATATCTATCCTGCACAAAAAGATATATAAGATTGTATCTCTATGCCATGCTTATTTTCGAAGAGTTTGCTTTGTTTTTCATTTTTGGAAGTGCAAAGAATTTTTCACAATGGTACATAAACATCCATTTTCCTGTTAGATGTTTGTTTTCCTCCTCTAGAGCTCCAACCACATGAGTGATAGCTTGAATGAACCTCCATTTACTCTGCTCTCTTTCCGGCATCTGTTATTTGTACAGGGATAATACTACCTAATACTCCTGCCTTCTCAGGAGCAGCCTCCAACTGAAGCTCAAATATGTGGAAATAAGTACTTCTAGCATGAATAAGCATCAAGTCTTTTTCAAAATGAAAAATAAATATCAAGTATAAAGATGAAATATGAATGTCTTTGCATTAACAAGTACCAAATACTGCCCATATCTGAGAAAAATAATTCAACCAATGTTACTTGAACCTACTATCTCTCCAGAGAATATAGAATCTTAAAAAAAAACGTTAGTTCTCTCTCATCCTCCAAAATGTTAGACAAAGGACATCTGGCAAATCACTATCAAAAATGGCTGCAATGGGAAATGAAGTGTTGTTGAAATAAATGAATATATAAGCTTATATATATATATATA
>NW_006206250.1:203685-222805 GCF_000334495.1 Tupaia belangeri chinensis | reverse complement strand
TATATATATATATATATAAGCTTAAAAAGCTCCTGATACAGTGGCATAGCAGGCAGAGAATTATTTTGCAGAGGCAAAGCCACATAGACTATAGTTTGGATCCTGGGTGGACCTGAAAATTGCCAGGCATGTGCATGTGTGCCTGGGATCCTGGCTAGCTGGAAGACTGGTGGCCATGGAGGAGGGGAGGGCAAGGAATCATGGCATGAATTGATTGTTGAATCTACCTATTTCTCCCTCTTTCTTTTTCTCTTTTGGAAAAAATAAAATACATGAATCTCTAAAAAGGCTTAAAATAGGGACCAGCAGATGACGTAATGGTTATGTTGCTACTCTCATGTGGTCGACTGTAGTTTGAGTCCTGGGCTCAGAGGCTTAAAAAAATTATGCTGGGCAGGCACCAGCAGTTAGTGTAATGGCTATGTCACTGGACTCCCATGTAGACAACCGCGGTTCACGTCCCAGACCCAGTGGCTTAAACTCACGCTGGACACATGTGTGTGTGTGTGTATCCAAGATTCCGAGAGGAGAATGGAGGAGAAGAGATTATGGCTTTGCCATTCCCCCTTGGGGGTGATTTCTTGCTTTCTGTCTCTCTGCCTGTCTTTGTCTGTCTGGCGAGCGCACGTGCCCTATAGCAAAAACCTCTTCAAAAAAACAAACAAAAAAAATTATGCCAGGTATGGGTGTGCGTGTGCCCAAAATCCCAAGAAGGGAATGGAGGAGAAGGGCCATCTGCCTGGGGGAGAAGGGGAGGGGATTTTCTGTTTTCTCTCTCTCTGTCTCTCCAGTGAGCACACGTATCCTATAGCAAAAATCTCTCTCTCTCAAAAAAAAAAAAAAAAAAAAAGACTTAGAGTGAACATAGTTTTGCCAATGGGTATTTATGAAAATGAAGAAGGCTAATTTCTTACTCTTGGCTACATAAGAGCTGAAAATTGTCATCAGGTGTGTATGCACATGGAATAGTGAGTCTTAAAAAGCACAAACTGAATTACTTCCATCTAGCACGGAATGCCTCTCTCTGAGTTAGGGCTGATAATAAATTCTTGGCTCCTGAGGCCATGGCAAGTCCCAAGACACTAGAAGCAGGTGATTATGCTGACTAAGCAGTCTTAGCTATAGGAGTGACACAATTCTTTTTCTGCAAATCCTATAGGCGTATAATTTGCCCTACAGAGCTGCTTCTAGAAAGGTTGAAAAGAGGTGAGTGCAATAGAGGGGATTAGCTTCTAGTTAGGTTTTTCTGATTCACTGAACATCATATAAACAAACATTAGACTACTAAAGCTGAAAGTCCATTTGCACTTTCATTTCATGAATTCCATTCATGACATTTCTTTGCATTTATTCTCAAGGTAAGAATGCTTTCTCAATTTGATGTGTTAGTTTCAGAGAGTAGTTCTAAAAGTACTACTAGAGTAAACAAGCAAGATTTGCTTCTTTACTAATCAAAGAGCTATCTTTGTTTTTCAGTATTATAAGGTTTTAAACACAGTGAGAATTGATACAGCTTTGCAATGTTAGTTACATTTGCATGTATATATTAAAAGGCAAATTTTGGAATTCAAAATCATAGAGAGCTCTTGGAAAGAAAAAAAAACATATCTCAACTAATTTTGTACTGCTACCTCAATTCAGTATGGAGGCATTTACTTCCGTGAATATCTAGAACTAAAATTTAATGAATACATTTAGAAATGAAAGTAAAGATTTTAAAAAACCTAATGAGTCTCTCATATGTCTTGTATTTATGAGGTGAGTTTTTCTTTTTCATAATATGCTCTAAGTAAACTCATGAATCATGAATTAGTAAATTATGCAGGCATAAAGAATTAAATTATAATTAACATATGCATATTTCTAATTTCTTTATACCTTTAGTTGTAGATGTTGTATATTATATAGAGATATGAAAAACCAGAGAAGTAGACTGTGCTTTAGAATGTGGAATAATAAAAAAACTACTTAAATTTTATACTAGTAAACTGAAATATGATCAACATGATAGCTTATCATTCATCCATAATATCTCTTTGAACAAATCTCTACTATAAAGACAAACATGACCAAAGTTTTATCATGTAAAGAAGGGTAATATATATGCAATCTTTCAGTTGTTTGCCAGAATCTATTTATCCACTAGAAATTGTGATGTAAAGATTGAAAATAGTAAAAGCCAATTGCATTCCTTCAAGGAATGCTCATATATTTCTTTTATTTCATTGTTTTATAAAATTCAATAAATAGAAAAGGCTAGCATTATTATTTTTTGCAGTTAAAAATGACAACCAGCTGTGATCATTTAAAATTTTTAAATATACTTACTGTAACAAATATAACTGCATCTTCTAAGAGTAATCCTATTTTTTTCTAAACCACTTCTTTTCTGAAGTAATGGATCAAATATATTTACCACTAAAAGTTTACAGATGGGACATAATTCTGTCTCATAGAACTGCCATTATTTCACTAGAGTATTGGGTATCTCTGAACTTGCTAGTAACTATCCTTAGGATTCTTGCAGCCTAAACTAAATTTAAAATATTTCAGCTTATTATATGCTGTTGATAAACAAAAATGTAAAATAATGAGTAATTTTTTTTTTAAAAAAGACCTCCAAGAACACTCATTTTAGGTCTAGAAATGTTTTAGCTAAAAGCCAAAAATGAACAAATAGCATAACAGATACATCTTGTCTAATAGAATTATTCAGAAAAAACAAACAAACAAAAGCAATAGTAATTAATAGAGTGAGGGTAGGAAATGGAAATATGATCATGAAAATATCCTACATTTTTTAGAAAATACAATCTACCTTAGATGTAGGAAAGAACACATCATTCAACAGAATCACCATTGTTAGTCAAGGTTCCCTCACAGATGCACCCAGAATGTTTGGCCAAATGTCTGGGCACCCTGTAACCCAGTAAAATTGATACATAAAATTGCCCAGCATTCCATGTAATCAGGACAGAAAAAGTGCTTCCTAGAAAACAACTGTGGAAATGTCCAGGACAAAAGGTATTCACTTGCAACAGTAGGTACATATCCTGCTCTAAATTTATCCTATCAATGTAAACTATGTGTGAGAGGGACCAGTCATGACAGGGTTCCAAGACACAAATAGCTTGCACATCACTCCCTTTCACAAGGATTTGCTGATGTGACAGTTTCAGGTTAGGTACTACATACGTCATTCATGTGCAGTTATTCTATAAGCCAATGTATTCTTGAGCACAACAATTATTCCAATTGTTTGCTATTTGTCTGTATATTTTTTCCTTAGATAGTAGACAAAATACTGGAGGTAAACAAGAGGTCTGTATCTTTGTCATGATATTCCATGTGTCCAGAGTGCATAATTGATGTTCAATAAATTTGGGACAAAGGTAGGAAATCAAAGATTGATCCAGAAATTAAAATTAATTTAAACAATGTGAAGGCGCTAAGCACATATGAATAATAATGACGTAAAATGGGGGAGAGCAGCTAGTGGCATGTTGGCTAAGGTAGTTGGATCCCACATGGCAGACTACACAGTTTGAGTCCCAGGCCCTGTGACTTGAGAAATACATTGAGCATGCATGTCTAAAATCCATGTTGAGGGAGCATGACCATCTCCCATGAGGTTGGAGGAGGGGGTCCTTTCTCACTTTATCACTCACTCTTTCTTTCTGGTGAGCACACATACTCTCTAAAAAATTGATATTAGTAATAAAAGAAAAGAGTAGGTAGAAAAATAAAATACTATTGGCTAAAGACTGACAAATACCACAGAAGAGGATATTATTAAATAGAGGTATACATTTTGGGAAACACAAAGAAAGAGATAGAAAACTAAAACATTCCGGGGACCAGCAGTTAGTGTAATGGCTATGTCGCTGGACTCCCACGAAGTCGACCACAGTTTGAGTCCCGAACCCGACAACTTAAACTCACGCTGGGCACGTGTGCGTATGTGCCCAAGGTCCCAAGAGGAGAATGGAGGAGAAGGGATTGCGGTGTGGCCATCCCCCCTGGGGGGTGATTTCTCGCTTTCTGTCTCTCTGTCTTTCTCTGTCTGTCTGGCGAGCGCACTCGCCCTATAGCAAAAACCTCTCAAAAAAAAAAAAAAAAACACAAAAAACCTAAAACATTCTCCTTGTAAGTTGAATTTTATGGAATGCTTTTAGGCTTCTTTGATCTGTTCTCATAACTTATGGACTTAATTGAGTTTTGTGAACTCCTGCTGGCCTTTTTGTCTCCAAGTTTCCATTTGATTACTACCTCATTTTTGGACTAAGATGTACCTCCTGCTGCAGGGTTATTTTCATAATGTAGAGTACTACAAAGATCAGGCTTGGGTCAGAAGAATTGAAAACTGCAAATTCAGGGCTGCTGAAGGGATGATAATTAGAGTCAATCACTTTGTGGCACTAGGAAAATTTTCCATGCAGTTAATAACCTCAAATTTATTTGTTTATTTATTTTTATTATATGTTGACAAATTATGTTGTGCATATTTATGGGGTACAAAGTATTGTTAAGATTTTTTAAATAATATGGAATTAACTCAAGCTAATCAATACATTCATCACTTCAAAATATGACTTTTTTTGTGATGAGAACATTGGAGATTTACTCTTAGTGATATTGGAATATACAGTACTATACCTATATTTATGATATTGTGCAGTAGATCTTTAAAAAAAAATCAAACTATGACCAACAGCTGGTATAATGGCTTCATCGCTGGACTCCCACATAATCGACTGTGGTTTGAGTCCCAGACTCGGTGACCTAAAACTCATGTCGGGTGTGTGTGGGTGCGTGCCTAAGATCCAAGATCCTGAGACAAGAATGGAGCAGAAAGGATTGCAGGGTGGCCATACCCCTGGGGAGTGATTTCTCACTTTCTGTCTCTCTGGCAAGCACATGTGATGTATAGCAAAAATAAATAAATAAATAAATAAACAAACAAACAATCATATAACTATTTTTTCTTTTCTTTTTCTTTTTCTGTTTCTTTTTCTTCTTTTGGAGAGGTTTTTGCTATAGGGTGTGTGTGCTTGCCAGACAGACAGAGAGACAGAGAGACAGAAAGCGAGAAATCACCACCCAGGGGGAATGGTCACGCCGCAATCCTTTCTCCTCCATTCTCTTCTCGGGATCTTGGGCATGCACGCACACGTGCCTGGCGTGAGTTTAAGCCACCAGGTCCGGGACTCGAACCTCGGGCGACTACGTGGGAGTCCAGTGACATATCCATGACGCTAACTGCTGGTCTCAAGCATATAATTCTTAAAAAAAAAATGAAACTTATTTTTCTTCACGAACTGAGGTTTTGCATCCTTTCATTATTATTTTCCTACTCCTAGTCTCTGGTAAGCACCAATCTAGTCTCTGCTTCTATGAGTTCAATTGTTCTCATTTCCACATGTAGGGTAGAACATGTGGTATTCTTCTTTCTGTGTTTGGTTTATTTACTTAGCATAGTGTTCTCCAATTACATTCATGTTATCACAAATGACAGAATGTCTTTCTTACTTTAAAGCTGAACAGCATTCCAATGTACATATAGCTTCCCCTTGGAATCCATGAAAATCAGTTCCAGGACTCTCAGTGGATACCAAAACGGGTGACACTCAAGTGTCTTTATTTATTTATTTATTTATTTTGAAGAGGTTTTTGATATAGGGCATGTGCGCTCGCCAAAAAGACAGAGAGCTCCAGAGAGCCAGAAATCATCCCCCACGGGGGATGGCCATGCCACATTCCCTTCTCTTCCATTCTTCTCTCAGGATCTTGAGCACATACGCAGACTCACTTGGTGAGTTTAAGCCACTCGGTCCGGGACTCAAAAAGCAGTTGGCTACATGGGAGTCCAGCGACATAATCATTATGCTATCTGCTGGTCCCAACACTCAAGTGTCTTATAAAGAATATTGTAGTATTTTCATCTCACCTATTCACATCCTCCTATATATTTTAAATCATCCATAGATTACCTGTAATACTAAATACACTAAGTGCTATGTGAATATTGATGTTATACTGTATTGGTTTAATTTGCATTACTTTGTATTATTGTATTGTTATCTTTTATTGTGCTTTCTCAGATCTTTTCCATCTATGGTTTGTAGAATCTGCAGAAGGAAACCTACAGATGTAAAAGGCTAGATACATTTATCACATTTTCTTTATTCATCCTTTGATGCCATAACTTGACTATTGTGAAAATACTTACATGAACATGGGCATGTAGACATTTCTTTGACATACTAATTTCACATCCTTTAGGTAAATATGCAGAAGTGGGACTGCTGAATCATATGGTAATTCTATTTAATTTTATTTGCAAAACCTACACATCATTTTCCATAATGCTTATACTGTTACATTCCTAACAAAAAGGGCTTCTTCTTCTCCACATCCTCTCAAAAACTTGCCTTTTATCCTTTTGATAATAGCTAGCCTGGGCCAGCAGTTGGTATGGTAGCTGAAGCACTGGATCCTATACTGTCAACTCCGTGGAGTCCCCAGACCTTGCAGCTTGAAAAACACACTGGACATGTGTACGTGTATGTCTAAAATCCCAAGAGGAGAATGGAGATAAAGAACTGTGGTATGGCCATTCCCCCCAGGGGGAATTCTCATTTTCTCTCTCTGTGTCTCTCCAACAAGCACAAGTACCCTATGACAAAAATCTAAAATGAATAAATATAGCTATCTTAATAGAATGAGGTAATGTCTCACTGTGATTTTATTTTGCATCTCTGTAATGATCAGTGTCAAGCATTTTTCATGTATCAGCTAGCCATTCATGTATCTTCTTATAAAAAATGCATATTCAGGCTTGTCCATTTTTAATTTGATTATTTGCTTTCTCCCTGTAAAGTTGTTTGAATTCTTAATATATCTTGTATATCAATGCTTTAAAAGATAAATGGCTTGCAAATATTTTCTTCCAATCCATCAATTATGCCTTCAGTCTGTTAATTGTTCTTTTAGCTGCACAGAAGCTTTTTGTTTTGATGTAAACTCATTGATCTGTTTTTCTTTTGTTGTCTATATCTTTGGCATCAAATCCAAAAGTACTATTGCCCGTATCATGTTGATTTTGTACTGTTTCTTCTAGTAGTTTTATAGCTTTGGATTTTACATGTTAGTCTTAAATTCATTTTGTCTTGATTTTTGTATATAATAAAATTATATATATCTAAATATAAAAATTATGCATATAGATAAAATGATATATAAATCATTTTCTCAACATCATTTATTGAAGAGGTTATCCTTTCCCTTTGTATATTCTTGGCACATTTGTCAAAAATCAACTGGCCATATGTATGTATGGTTATTTCAGTGCCCTCTGTTCTGTTCTTTTGGTCTATATGTCTATTTTCTTGACAGTACCATACTGTTATAATTACTAACATTTTGCAGTATAGTTCGAAATGAGGTAGTATATGGAACAACCAGGTCTGTTATCCAAGGCATGGAAAACCCAATCACCATGAAACCAGGTCTTACAGCAAGAAAGAATTTTATTACATAGATAGCCAGCAAGGAAACAAGGTAACTCTCAAATCTCTCCCTCCAGTTGCAATAGAGAAAGATCTTTTAAGAGCCATAATGACACTGTTTGCCAGTCCCAGATTGGTTGGTGTTATGGGCTTTCCAGTGCAAGGTTTGATTCAAACTGCTTCAATTTAGGGTACCACTGCTTCTGAACTCACTGCGATTTTAGCAGGGATTGTATTGAATTTATAGACTGCTTTGGTTGCATAGAAATGTAACAATATTAAGCTTTTCAATTCATGAACATAGGGTATCTTTTCATTTATTTTTGTCTTTTTTATTTCTTTCACTGTTTTATAGTTCACAGCCTGCAAGTTTGTCACTTCCTTGGTTAAATTTATTCCTAAATATTTTATTTTTCTTTTATCAATTATCAGTGAAATTTTTCTCTTTATTTCCTTTTTGAAAAGTTGTAGAAAAATATGTCTTGTTTTAGCATGTTGATTTTTTTTTTTGTTTAGATCTTTTTTTTTTTTTTTGAGAGATTTTCATTGTAGGGCGCGTGCGCTCGCCAGACAGACAGAGAGAGACATAGAGACAGAAAGCGAGAAATCACCCCCCAGGGGGGATGGTCACGCCGCAATCCCCTCTCCTCCATTCTCCTCTCGGGATCTTGGGCACGCACGCACACGCGCCCGGCGTGAGTTTTAAGCCACCGGGTCCGGGACACAAACCACGGTCGACTATGTGGGAGTCCAGCGACATAGCCATTACACTAACTGCTGGTTCCCAGCATGTTGATTTTTATATTCTGTAATTTTACTGAATTAATCAGCTCTAACAGGTTTTGGTGGATTCTTTAAGATTTTCTGTATGTAAAAATATGTTGTTAGCTGGGACCAGCAGTTGGCGTAATGACTATGTCGTTGGACTCCCATGTAGCCGACCACAGTCCCATGTAGCCAACCACAGTTCGCGTCCCGGACCCGGTGGCTTAAATTCACGCCGGTCACGTGTGCGTGCGTGCTCGAAATCCCGAGAGGAGGATGGAGAAGGGATTGTGGCATGGCCATCTCCCCTGGGGGGTGATTTCTCGCTTTTTGTCTCTCTGTCTCTGTTCGTCTGGCAAGCGCACGCGCCCTATAGCAAAAACCTCTGGAGGAAAAAAATATGTCGTTAGCAGTTACACTTCCTTTTCTATTTGGATAGATTTTTTTCCCTCTACTTGGCTTATTGCTCTGGCAATGACTTCCACTACTATGTTGATTAGAAGTGGCAAGAGTGGGCACACTTGTCCTTTCCAGATCTTAGAGAAAGGGTTGCAACTGTTCACCACTGAGCATGATGTTAATTATGGGCTTATTAAAAGTGACTTATTTTGTGCATTTATGTTATGCCTAATTTCTTTATTTTTTTTTTCATTAAAGGATGTTAAATTTTGTCAAATAACTTTTCTATATCTAAGATGATCTTATGTTTTTTACTTGTTTCTGTTAATGTGATGGATCACACTTATTGATTCGTGTTTGTTAAACCGTCCTTATATATCGCAGGGATAAATTCTACATCATGGTCAATGATCCTTTCAATGTAATATTGAATTACATTTGTTAGTATTTTTGTTGTATATTTTTGCCTTTATATTTATCAAGGACACTGTCATGTAGTCTTTTCTTGTGATAGCCTTGCCTGGTTTTGGTATCAAGGTAATGCTGGTCTCATAATGATTTTGAAAGCATGTTGTTTAATTTCCATGTTTTTGTGTTATTTCCAAGATTCCTTCTGTTATTGATTTCTAGCTTTATAACACTGTGGTCAGAAAATGTCCTTGATATTATATTCTTAATTTTCTAAGACTTGTCTTTTAGCCTAACATACTTTCTAGAGAGAATGTTCTGTGTTTGCTTTAGCAGAGTCTATTCTGTTATTGGGTGGAATGTTCTGAATATGTCTTCTAAGACTGATCTAAAGTGTTATTCAACGTTTCTTTATGTTTATTCTTTAATATGGATAACTTATTCAATATTGAAAATGATATACTGAAGTCCCCTACTATTACTGTATTACAATTTATCTCTCCCTTTATATCCTTTAGAATTTGTTTTTATATATTTAGATGATTCATGGTTGGGTGCATATATATTTATAATTGTCTTATCTTTTTGATGAATTGACCTCTTTACCATTGTATAACGTCCTTCTCTGTGCCTTTCTACAATTTTAGAGTAAACGTCTATTTTTTTCTTTTCTTCTGCTCTCTTTTAGTTTCCTTCCTCTCAGTCTATGTGCATCCTTAAAAGTGTAAAGTAAGTCGTTCGCAGGTAGCATATAGTTGGGTATTGATTTTTCATTTATTCAGCCACTCTATGCCTTTTGTTCAGACAATTTAATCCAGTAACATCCAAGAGAAATATTTGATAAGTAAGGACTTGCTACTGCCATTTTATTATTTCTTCCTTTATGGATTGATAATATTCTGTAGTGGTATAATTCAAATATTTTTTTTATTTTTGTTTTATCCATTTTATATAGATTTTTAAGTTTTGGTTATCATGAGATTTGCATAGAACATCTTTACATATAGAAAAGTCTACTTCAAGCTAATTATATCTTAACTTTGATTGCATACAACTTTATACTTTTACTTTCCCTTCCAACGTTTGTTTTAATATCTGAATTTACATCCATAAGTAATATCTATCCCTATTCTAGCTATAGTTGTTATCAACAACTTTGTTCCTTAACCCTTATACTAGAAATAAAATTACACACCACCATTACAGTCCTAGAATAGTCAGGATATTGCTTTGTATTACTTGTATCATTAGACTCTGTGCTTCTTATGCTTCATGTTATTAATTAAAAGTCTTTTGTTTCAGTTTAAAGAATTCCCTTTAGCAATTCCTATAAGGCAGTCCTAGGGCTGATGAACTCAGCTTTAGTTTGTCTGAGAGAATTTAGTATCCACCTAATTTATGAAAGCAGAGCAGAGTCAGGAAGTGAGCTGTGAGGCCTAGAGGAACTGATTAAACTCCCAAATGTGGAAGAACTTCTTTGTTGAAATTTCACTGCATTGGTTCATTTTCTTCTTCTTTTTCTTAATCAACTATTATTATTTTTTTTTCAATTAAAGTATGAATTTATTTTGGTACAAAAACTTTTTGAAATTCATACATAGTTTTTCCATTACACGTACTTTCATGAGCTTTTTTTTTTGAAACTTTTTAAAATTAATTAATTTACATTCATTCCCTGAGCATCATCACAGCATACAAAATATATATATATATATATATTTTTTTTTTTTACTCCTATTTCTGACCCTCTGCCATTTCCCACCCTCCTCCCACACTATCTCTGGTATCTACAGTTGTTTTCCATTCCTTTTCCCCCCATATTTTATGGATTCACAAAATTTCTTAAATAATCTAACTATTTTCAATAGCAAATTCAGCTAGTATGTACATATCTGTGAATACATGTCTGACTTTAGACATGAAAATCCGAGTAGAATGAATATACTATAAGATAGCATCTAGCTGGTGCTATATAGCTTACTATGGTCATTAAATAGGTATTTTTAAGTATATTTGTTTAATTTCAAAAACAGCAGTTTTAACTTTAATAAATCATAGAAATGTTAAGGAACTTTGCTTAAAACTTAGGAAACAGGTTGGGATTCTGTTCAAATAGTAGGACATGAATCTATCAACAGCTCAAGACAGAACAAAAATCCTTATAACTGGACAACAAAGCCTAGAAGAAAATCAGCAATGTTTTAGTCAAAAGTCATAAAATTCTATTTCACCAGTTCAGTCCCATGTACTTAATCTATCAACCGTTGTGGTACGATCTTTCTGATTAAATTCTGTGATATAATATTCAACTCCAGACTTGTCCCTAGGATTAAGTTGGCCATTTTCTTAATTTTTTAACTTTTATTTCTGTGTGTCTGTATTTAATTTTCCTGGTATAGCACTCCCTCGATAACTTCACAGAGATCTGGTCTGGTGTTCATAAATTCTTTCAGTTTTGTTTATCTGAGAATTCTTGTCTTTTCTTTCCATATGAAGGATAATCTTGCTGGGTACAGTATTCTTGGTTGAAATTGATTTTCTCTTAACACTTTGAATATATTTTCCCATTCTTTCCTCACTTGCATTGTTTTTGATGAGAGGTCTGGTCTTATCCTGCTGAGATATCCTTTGTAAGTAACTTGTCATTTTTTTCTTGCCAATCTTAGTATCTTGTCTTTGCCTGTGGTTTTGGTCAATCTGGCTATAATGTGTCTTGGAGAAGATCTTCTTAGGTTGATTCTATTTGGTGTCCTTTGTATTTCTTGGGACTGGATCTTTGAGTGCTTCTCTAGATTTGGAAAGTTTTCTTGCAGGATTTCATGGAATAGATTATTAATGCCTTTATGAGTCTCTTCACCTTCTGGGGTACCAATTATATGGATATTTGGACGTATGATGGTATCTAGTATTTCTCGTACATTATTCTAATTGTTTTGGCAATTTTCTTAGTCTTTGTGGTGGATTTTTCTAGGCCAGTGATTTTATCTTCAATGTCGGGGATTCAATACTCTGTATGATCTAGTCTGCTTTAATACTTTCAAGGGAAATTTTGACTTCCTGTATTATAGTCTTCATCTCTAACAGGTCCATTTGATTCTTTCTTAAATTGTGTATTTCTTCTTTTAGATCTTGCAAGAATTTCCTCAACTCCTGGAATTAGTCAGCTCCTTTCTCCTGCCTCTTCTGCAGTTCATTTTCTCTCTTCTCTTCCATTTCTGTTAGCTTCATCAATACAAATATTCTAAAATTTTTATCAGACATTTCCATGACTTCCATTGAACTGTCTGTGCATAAAGAGGAGTTATTCTTTTCCCTTGGAGGAGAGGTATTTTCTTGTTTTCCCATATTTCTTATGACCCTGCAGTGATTACTAGTCATCTGATGGATGGTGTGTTTCTTCATAATTCTTGAAGTTCAATCTGAGCATTCAGGTGCGTGCACAAGGAGGTGATCTGGAATCTCTTTGCCGTTCCTTTTTGTAATCCCTTTGTGCAGCAGATTCAGTGGGTATTAAGGAATATGTTAAGCCTAATAGTATTTGAATGTTTGGCTATGGTTCTCTTAGATCCATCTAGAAACACAGTGAATGGAGATTGATGAGATAAAAGAAAAAGAAAAGAGAACAGAGAAAGAGAGGGGGCAAAAAGAGAAAAGGAAAAAAATCAAAATTTTTTAAAGCAAAAAATAAAAAAACCATGCAGTGTGCTATCACTAGTTCTCAGGAGCCATGTAGATGTCTTCTTCTGAAGGCCTGCCCCTTGCCTCTCCAGGGTGGGCGGGGAAGAGGGAATTATTAGAGAGATAAAGGAAGGGCTGAAAGCCAAGAGAATACTTTACGTTAAAAAATTTTACAAAGAAAAATTACAAAAATGAGAAGACAGAGAAAGAGGCAGAGACAGAGACAGAAAGAAGGCTAGAGGGGCTCCCTACCCCTCGAGTTTGTGGGCTGGAGACTGAATTATCAGTAGAAAATCTTCATTTCTTTTTTTTCCCTGAAATCACTATTTCTCAGTAGCCATGGAAGAATCTTCTTGCATTGGTCATTTTCTTTTTCAAGCAGGGTCTGGGGTAGGCTTTGAGGCTGTGGGGAATGTTGATTAAGCTCCTTGGTTTGGCTTGCCTGATGCCTACTTGTGAAAATTTACTGTGGAGGTCTTCCCATAAGGGTAATGCCCCAGATTAGGTTTTGTGAATAGACCTGGAGACTGGTCATCTAGAAATTCAACTCAGGTAGCACTTCCTCCTCCTTCTGAAAATGGCCAATTGGCTTTGTGGATGGGCTATGCTGTTAGCTGCTTTGTCTGATCTAGTGCTGCTGCCGCCCTGTATATTTAACTTTCATCCAAATATGTGCATCAGACTCTGTGAGCTTTGCCTCCTTGCTTGTTTCTTATCTAACCCCAGGTGATCTAGTCATGTAGTGTCCCTCTATATTTCACATTCTGTGTGAGGGGAGAAAGAAATGGGCTTCCTGATAAGTATCCCAAAAAGCTAGGGAAGCTTGATATCCACTTCCTGGTTCTTTCCATGGTAGAAATGATAGACCTGGGGTACTGTGTGGTACTGTGCCAATTTAGAGCAAGGGATGGGTGATATCCTCTAAATGAGATAATTTCTTCTTCTCTCAGTGCAGAATTTTATTCAGTTTCATAGAACACATAGATAACTCAGGTTTATTTGTATACATTAGGGTTTGTTTTTTTTTTTACCAGTTTTTATTTTTCTATACATAGTTTCCAGTTGATTTTTCTAAGGGGAGGAGTAAAGCTTGAGGGCTTCTATTACACATCTTACTGACATCACTCTCCTTTCACATCAAATTTCTAATCTCCAATTCAAACAGATTCACCAGAAATGTTCTATCCCTTGAAAGTGTGACTGAATATATTTGCTGGTCTGAGTCAACCTAAGGTTTAATCAACACCCCTCCTACAGGTCATTAGAATGCCAGAAGCAGATGAGCTTCATATCTTCAGAATATATTCTAAAAAGAAAATTGCTAGTTGTTATGCAATGTCCAAAAATGCAAATACAAGGCTCAAACATATGTCCCAATTTGGAAGAGTTTAGGGAACTTGGAGGAACTTTAACCTGATCTAAAATTAGCATTCATATCTGAATTAATGAAGTCTTAAAGAAAGTCATAGCATAGCAAAGAAAAAACAGCTTTTGAAGAAAAAAAAATAATTATTATGAATAAAGACAAAGAAAGGAGCCATGAAGAGTGAGCCAGACTTATTAGCATTGTCTGGGTTTTAGAGGGAAATCAGGTCAGTCTGTGCATTGCCATCTACTTAGCTAGACTAAATATTCTTCCAAGCTTATTTGTTTTCTTGTTTGTTTATTTATTTCATGAGAGAGAGAGACAGTACCCCCAACAGGGTCTTGACGTCCTATTCACTCCGAGTTTCCATTGGCCCCAGATCATGGGCATACATGTGCTAGTATGTTCAGGGAAGTGTCTGGACATAAACCCAGAACTTCACATGTCAGCCAGCCTCACAGAATGTCGCATTTTACTGCTGCACTGTCTGGCTCCCTCTTTCCAGATGTTTATATTTATGAGAAAATCTGTCTGTGGAATAGGTAAGAGGCTTCCTAAAAGCTCTGTTGTGAGAAACTCCTCTGGAAAAAAATTATCACTAGGTTAAGAATAAAATTTTTTACCAGTATTGATAAGAATATTGTAAGTCTTGGGGAAGACCTGAAGAAGTGCAGCGGAAGGCTAACAGTAGCACTCTGGGGACAGATGCCTGCTTCATTTCTTTGGTCTCTTGGCCAAAACACAATCTATTAGCAGCAATATTCTGATTCAGTTGACAATATATTACCAGCTCATTCTTTTTAAATTCAACACTTTTAAATATATAAAAACAAATAGAGTAGTTCCTTCTCATTTAGTTTCACTGTTCATCATTTTAGTTATCCTCTGTCAACTGTGGTTAGAAAATATTAAATGTAAAATTCCATAAATAAAATATTAGCATGTTTTAAATAACGCTTATTATAGTACATTGTTATAGTTGTTTTATTTTTTATTGTCAATCTTTTACTCTTTCTAATTTATAAGTTAAACATTATCAAGCTGACTTCATGGGCTATTGATTAAAGGAACCAGATTCCACATGACTGACCATGTAGTTCAAACCTTGGGTATGGTAACTTGAAAAACATACATGTATGCAAGCCCACCCAAAATCCCAACAGGATGGAGAAATGGAGAAAGGATTGGAGCGTTACTAGACTCTATTTTGGGATATATTTTTCTCTCTCCATCTCTGGCAAGCACATGTGCTTTATCAAAAAATTTAAATATAAATAACTAAACAAACATGAAGAAAACATTATCAATAGGTTTGTATAGGAAGAAATGGTGTATGTTGTCTTGGTACTATCCGGGGTTTCCTGCTTCCATGGAACATCTTCAAATATATCCACTCCAGAAAAGGGGGAACTATGGTATAATACAATAAATTCACATGAACTTATCATCCAGGTTCAACAATCATCAAATTATGGACATTTTTATTTCATCTACTTGTCTACCAATTTTCTCCTCTCCCATATTATGTTAAAGTAAATCTAAGACAAATGCGTTTTAAAGAGTTTTTTTTACTATTATTAATTCCTGTTAATACTTTTTTTTCATTTTCATTTTATTCATTTGAATCATGATTCAAATTAGTTGACTTTAAATAAGTGAAATTTTCCTGAATAATCTGTGTTGTTCTGGCTTAATAATTTGGAAGACTTTAAGTATTAAGGGTCATGAGAGAGAGAAAAAGACAAGTTTGCCAAATTTGACTTGTAAGGGTCCAGAGATCGGTCTAACTGATGGAGACACAGGAAAGACAGCGACAATGCAACTGCCTGCAAAAGAGGCTTTTATTTTTCCAGCTAGCTGGGGTCCAAGTTTCAGCCCATTGCAGCGGGCCTTCACAAGGACCCCGAGCCTAAGGTAAAGGGATCTTTTATAGTTCAGGATGTTCTCTAGACTGTAACACACAAAGGAAGGGGGGGTATGAGATGCGAGGGTCCAGCTCTCACCACCTGCTTAGGTCTAGATAAGGGCTCTCAGCTAAGGATTTGGATGACCTTGCCTCGGAGGTGCTGGGCCCTCCCGTTTTCCACTTATCTGAGAGTTCCCAGACTCCTGGTTCCCGTCCTTGAGGCCCTAACAAAGTGGGCTCCGTCCCTGAAGACTCAACAGGGTAGTGATTAAGCTAACTTCCCCAGCATTCCCTAACATGGCGGTGATTTTGCTAATTCGGCCTAACAGACTGTGGACTATTTGGGCTCATACCCATGAGATTCTGAACTTTCCTAACCTTCACTTTATAATGACTTGCCTTACAGTCCTTGGACTTGGTTAGCCAGCCATCAGAATTACATAAATCAATTACTTGCAAGAAATTCATACAGTTTCTTCAGGGCATACTGACTAATATTGACTATTTTTTATTTTTTGGAGAGGTTTTTACTATAGGCCAGAAAGATAGAGAGAGGCAGAAAGTGAAAAATCACACCCCTGGGGGGATGGCCACGCTGCAATCACTTCTCCTCCATTCTCCTCTAGGGATCCTGGGCATGCATGCACACATGCCCAGCATGAGTTTAAGCCACCGGGTCTGGGACTTGAACTGTGGTCTGGGATGTGAACTACATGGGAATCCAGCGACATAGCCAATACGCCAACTGCTGGTCCCAATATTGACTATTTTTATAACACCCAATATACTACCTTACAATTAATTTGCAAATAATGTATCCTATCTAGATTTTTTGTTTGTTTTTGAGAGATTTTTGCTATCAGGAACATGAACTCACTGTAGAGATAGAGATAGAGGGACAGAAAGTAAGAAATCAGCCCTCAGGGGGTATGGTCATGCCCCAATCCCTTCTCCATTCTCCTCTCAGGATTTTGAGCATGCATGTACACAAGTCCAGCATGAGTTTTAAGCCATCAGGCCCAGAACTTTAACCACAGATGACTATGTAGGAGTCCAGTAATGTAATCATCACTCTGTCTACTGGTCCCCTTATGTTTTAATAACCTCAACTTTAAGACTGTAATACCTAGAGATCTGGTATTTATAATACACCCCTCCTTCCCAATTTCTTACTTTTTGTTCCCTTAGATCTAAAGTTAACAATCGACCTAGCAGGTCATAGTTAATTTCATGATGAGACAACTCCAACCTTCAATTCTGAAAGTTCTGGGCTATCAGCAGTCCTGTTTACTTAGGGTAGTTACCATTTTGAGTAATTTTTATCTCAGGTCATAAAAGTAGTATTAGGAGGCTTATGGGACTTCACAATACTACACACATGCTCCTCAATTCTTTGTGCATGAGGAATCTAAGTTCCCTTGGATAGAATCAAATTTCATCAGTCAATACTCTGTGTTAATTGCCTATTGATTCACTGCTTGAGAAATGCTATGTGGCCAAGTGATGTACATTTTCAGCTGAATGGAACCACTGCTGTGTTTCATAGAGAAAGAAAATTTCTCTTAGAAAAGAAAATATCTAAGCTGGCACAATCCAAAATTTTGAGGACAGGATGCACAAATGATGCTAGTAGAACACTAGTGGTAATAGGAAGAAGAAATACTCCCACTTCTTTTTTATGATTCCCAGAACTATGAAATTTTGATATGAAAAAAAAAGTCAGTAATTCAGAATATTTAATATATCCTGAAGAACACAATCACAACTACTTAAAAATATTGTCACTAAGCTGGCACATAAATTGCATCTTTGAACTACATTTTACTAATCTATCAGGGAAGATGCTTCAGGGGAATGGAGAACATGTAAAGATCAGTTAATTCCATGAATATGAGTCTACTGCCATACTTTATTAAAAGAAGTTTCCTGGTAAGAACAATATTATGTTGTGTACTATGTTTGTGAAAAAGCAACTCTAAATTCACAGGTGATATTTTTAGTGGAAGGATTATGAGCAGGGAAAGCAAACTCACATCCAGGGTACTTATAGCCCTTTCTATGCTAGAAGCATTAAGTGTAATCAGCAGGTGGTTGGACTGTCCCCATAGAAAATGATGCCAATGACCTTGATGTTTGTTATTGGCAACCATTTACAAGTGGTTATAGCTAGATCAGCCTGGATAAGAGAAAGTCCATGGCACTGTGTCCATGCATAAACTCCATCCTTGTTGCCATGACCACTTAGTCCATAGTCTATATTGGACAAAAAAATTGGTTGACTTGGGAAAGAAGCAGAATGGACCATCTTGTTCAATTTTTAAATAAAATCCTCTTCTATCATGATTGCTCTTTAGATAAATTTACATTTTATATCCAATCAAGGAGCCCTATCCATATAGCTCTTCTGTAAATAATTCTAATCACTAATTTTCCAATTATACTTTTTCCAAGTCTTAATCATTTAGCCAAATTATTAGCCCGTTGCTAAATATCAGTGGCCATTGTCTGTTTCAGGAAAAATGAACAAATATTCACATTGCTCAAAATTTTGCCTTTTCACTGTTACCTTGCTGGGGCCATTCTGGAGTGAAGGTATAGTACTATAATCATGTATTTTCAGATGGTACCGGCCATAACATGCAGAACCATCTATAAACTTGGTCTATAATGTTCTTCTTCAATAAATATGTCATAAGATAAGACCCATGAATCTGTGGATATTGACTGAGACAAAGGAAGTATATAGCAGGTGTAGGAATCATGGAAATCTGAGCTATTTGTAAATATAACTTACTTATGCCTTCGGAACCTACTTAAGAACAATGTCATATATGCCAATTCCAAATAATGATGTCATGCTGCTGTGTATGTATGACTTTATGTCATGATGAGTCAGGCAATACTTAGTATAAGATACATAGCTCTACTTGCTATGTTAGCCCATGTCAAGTATTTAATCTCTATTAGAACCTAGCAGCTTGCTAGAAGTTATTTTCTGTCACGCAACAGACGACTCCGGAGACGGTCTTCTCTTCAGCACTTTATTTCCCCAGGCTATGTTACAGAAGTTCTTCCCCCTTTCCCTTTCCC
>NW_006206250.1:203154-203527 GCF_000334495.1 Tupaia belangeri chinensis | reverse complement strand
CGTGGGCCTTTGAAGGTCCCTCTTCGCCAATCAGATCATTGTCCACGTGCACGGAAGCCAGTCCTCGAAAGAGGATTGGTTGCATGCAGTGTTCCCGTGCTCTCCACACTCCCCACTGCCCTACTTCCTTAAAGTTGTTTACTGCTTTGAGTGCTCAGCGGGCTTCCGTTGAGCGCCATTTTGAAATAGGCGCTGAGGGCGATGGGCGGGGGCGCTCTACAGTTCCCCCTTTTTTGTCTTTAAAGCAGGAGAGGGTAGAGGACACAGTCCCCAGATATTGTTAGGACCATGTAAGGCAATTTGCTCCATGTTCTGGGACATTGAGCCGACTACCCACCTGTCCGGCACCGATTTGTTGGGGATGGGAAATAGC
>NW_006206250.1:201119-201379 GCF_000334495.1 Tupaia belangeri chinensis | reverse complement strand
GAGAGAGACAGAGAGAGAGAGTGAGATGGACTCGATGCCGCAATCCTCCAGCCTCCACAGGTTTTTGCCATAGGGCGGGCGCCACCACGCCCCTCCTTGTTCCACTGTCGGAGCGAATTTTTTATAATTTAAGTCCTTTAGTTTTTAAGAGCGCTTTAAGCGCCTGAAAGAGGGGGTGAGAGGAAGAGTTGCCCATTTTGGTTAGGACCAGCCTGCAGCCAAAGGGCGAAAAGAGGAAGAAGAGAAAGAGAAAAAACACC
>NW_006206250.1:189634-201042 GCF_000334495.1 Tupaia belangeri chinensis | reverse complement strand
TGTTCCAGTCTCTTACCTTGTGAGACTTACCAGCCGGCTGCCCTGGAGTGCTAGAGTTCTGGCCGCTCTCGATGCAAGGCGATCCCCGTACGGGCCACCACTTGCCGCGCAACAGACGACTCCGGAGACGGTCTTCTCTTCAGCACTTTATTTTCCCAGGCTATGTTACAGAAGTTCTTCCCCCTTTCCCTTTCCCCGGGGCCTTATAAAGGGCCCCTAGCCAATCAGATCATTGTCCACGTGCACAGAAGCCAGTCCTCGAAAGAGGATTGGTTGCATGTGATGTTCCCATGCTCTCCACGCTCCCCACTGCCCTACTTCCTTAAAGTTGTTTACTGCTTTGAGCGCTCAGCGGGCTTCCGTTGAGCGCCATTTTGAAATAGGCGCTGAGGGCGATGGGCAGGGGCGCTCTACAATTTTCAACAGGAAAATAGTATTCTGTGAAGGATTACAAATCTTTACTTCAAAATCCCAAATGTTACTATTGTAACTCAATTACAGATGCCAAAAATAACCCATATAGCATATTTAACTGCTACCACATTTCAATATAGTAAGATCTTTATAGGATTGAAATGGTAGAGCAGCTTTCATAGTGGCCTGAACCTGATGTGGAGCCTTTTCTTAGTCTAACCCTCAGGAAGTATAGCAGAGGTTCTAATTACTCAGTAAACAGTTTATAGCAGTACACACAGTTGAGGTAGATAACTCCTCTAAAATTAAAGTAGCCCAATAGGTCCAAATTCTTTGTGGTACAAAGGAATATTCTTGTTCTTCACTTTGGAAGGTTACATCAACATTCCCCAGATCAATAAATTCCTAGACTTTTCAGTGAAAAATCTTTTCAGGTCTTTGAAATTTTTTGAGATTTTTCCCCCCTTACTTTTGACATGTGTACATTACACTAAGGTGGTTAAAAGTATTACTATTTCTTATCGTTGTTATGGTACCATCAATGAGGTGGAACAGTTGTTCTGTGAATAAAGTCCCTGTAGAGTATAGGTTGTGACCAAGATCTGGGAAGTTATATAATCCTTTGATTGAAAATTATGTTTCATTTACTAAGTGACACAGAAAAAAATATTTGACAAGAAAATGGATGCATTCCTTGTACCAAGGAATATATTGATTTTTCTCCAGTAAATAAACCAAATCTAAAACAATCCTGATATTGGAATCACTATCTGATAAAATTTATAATTCTTTCTCTTTCCCAAAGATTCTTCTGTTTTACTGCAGCCAAAAATACAAACTATATGGTAGCAATCACTTAGTTGATACTGGAATGAACCTCATCCTACAACAACCATACTATAGTATTGTTGTATTATTATAATGATTATTTATTGAAAGGTAAGAGCATTATTTTCTTTCATTTGACCTTTGCAAATACAGTTATTCACAGGTCAGAAAACTAATGTGGATTCATGTCAATCATTTTATTTGAAGAGGACTTCTAATAGGTCACAGAAATGTATATTGTGGAAAACCTATTCATGGATTTATAAATTTAGGGAATAGAATAAACTTGTTTTAATTCTATCTTCTATGAACTTCCAAGTTTCCTCAGATATCTATTCCATATATGCATTCTAGAGCTTGGAAGATAACCATGAATAGCTTTAAGGTTCACAGTGCTCATTTTGAGATGGACATAAAGCGCAGCTGACAGATTGATAATACTGGTGTTGGGTGTCTGAGTTCAGCACAATGAATACTTCCTAATTCCTGGTTATTTATCCTAACAGAAAATAGCATGAGCAATGAGAAATTCTCGAATACTGGTTATTTCTCCTAATACACAGTTATTCTGGTAAATGGTTGCAAGCTCCTTGAGGAAAGGCTGGGAAGATTTCTAGTATAAATATTAACAGTATAATAGGATTCTTCCTCAAGAAAACCCATCCTATGAAAGGGCTATAAATCATAAACAGACATAAAAGTCAGAATTTGGCAATTTGAATCAAACTTTTGTTAACCAGGTCTAGACTTTTCCTACTTAACGCAATTATTTGAGTCATAATTAACCAATGTCACAGTTCTCTCTCTTGGTCAAACCATTTTGATAATGTCACATCAACTCCACTTTGCACTAGAGTGAGGGCATCTACCTTGACTAAAAACAAAATGGTGCCACTTGACCTTTGTTGTCAAGTGACTCTATCATCCCCACTAAAGTCAGGAAGCAGCATTTCTCAGTGTAAGTCCAATTTTGCAGAGATTGACAGCTACAGCATTTTAAAATAAATTGTGTGTTCCCCTCACAATGTAATTCTTTAAATGTCAATGAAGAGAAGGTATGGAATCTTACAGCGGGAGATGTTTTCCAACAATAATCTGGAAAACATTCTACATAATAAACAAAGAAAATCTGGCAACTCAATTATATTCAATTATATAGACAACCTATGTTTAAAGCCAACCAAATTCTTGACCTCATAAAGATAACTCATTAATCTAGAATTTTTGCCTAGGACAACTGTATCAGTTAATTTGGTCTAATGCTAGGTTTTTCTACTCAGATCCAACATTGATAGCATTCAAGTTTGAGAGACAATTTTATATCTTCTTTTACTATAGATGTTATATGTGGGTGGGTTTTCTTTTTGTTTCTGTTTTGATGTTTTATTGACGGTTTGTAAAAATGTAAAGATTATGCCACCTCTACTGTAAATGTATACTTCAGCTTAGTTGTGAAACAAGTGACTTATTCAAAAGTAACTTTTGTTCTTGCTAAATGCAAGATTGTGACTTTGAAATAGCAATTGTATTTAATATTGTATAAGTAATACCTAATGTTGGCTAAAATTAGCTTGATTTTTCAACTTGTGATACTGATTATAAAAGACTAAGATTACAATTCAAAAGAAATGAAGAGATAATTATTTACTTGCTTAATTTTTAGTAAATGCAAATCTAAATGTGAACAGCAGATATGATGGTTATAAAATTAAGTTAATGTTATAATCAGAGATATGTGTGTTATCTTTTTTTTTTCTTTTTGGAGAGGTTTTTGCTATAGGGCGTGTGTGCTCGCCAGACAGAGAGAGACAAAGAGACAGAAAGCGAGAAATCACCCCCCAGGGGGGATGGCCATGCCGCAATCCCATTATGCTAACTGCTGGTCCCTGTGTTATCTTTTTTTATCTATTGATAAATATACACATTTGACTTTAAGTAGACTGGGGTCTAGGTGTGTTGTATTTATAGGAAAAACCTGTCAAAAAAGAAAATAGCAAGACTTCTTCCTCAGAATTATGTTGGGGTCATGTTGGAGCAGGAAGACTACCAGAGAAGAGCTCTTTCCAGCAATTATCCTACGGAGTCAGCTCTGCCAAGTTGTTTCTGCATTAACAGCCACTTCTCTTCCTGTTCTGAATTAACCAGTTCCTTAACAACTCCTGACTTTATTCTCAGCAGCTTTCACAAAAGCAGTAGTATTTTGTGAATTGATGGTGAGGAGATGTAGAGTGTGTGCAATTTCTATTTTTGTAAAGGATTTATACTAGTTTATTTTGCCATTGATTTCAAAGCTCCCCACTCACTAAAAATCTTCCTCTTGCCCCTAGCCCTATACACACTTAGCATGGTGAAACAATCAATGAAGAGTTCACCTCGTAGAGAAAATAATTTTCCTTCCAGCGTGTTTCTTTCATTTATATCACTAATTTAAAGGAAATAAAATGAGAATCAAAGTTCCTATAATTAGTGTGGTTCTAATTTAAGTCAGGGGAAAGTATATATATGAAGTATTATATTTTTAATTTCATCTAACTCTAAAATGATCAAGTCTTTTCTTTCATTATCATGTGTATGTGTCTATGTGTGTGTGTTTCCTTTCATCAAGAGATTTTTTTCCAATAACAAGAAAGGTTTTTTTTTTAAATCTTTATTTTCATTTATATCACTAATTTAAAGGAAATAAAATGAGAATCAAAGTTCCTATAATTAGTGTGGTTCTAATTTAAGTCAGGGGAAAGTATATATATGAAGTATTATATTTTTAATTTCATCTAACTCTAAAATGATCAAGTCTTTTCTTTCATTATCATGTGTATGTGTCTATGTGTGTGTGTTTCCTTTCATCAAGAGATTTTTTTCCAATAACAAGAAAGGTTTTTTTTTTAAATCTCTATTGACATTCTCTAGTCCCTGAACTTACTTTATTTATTAGGAGACTTTGGGGAAATCTGTTGTTTTGTAGTGAGGCAAATGACATCTCCATGGCAGAATTTATTCATTTATTCCAGTTTTATTGTTCTTTATGACATAGACTGATTTGGTTTTTATATATTTGCTTAGTCTTATTTTTCATTATTTCAACCTTTAAAGAATAATGTCTTTATTAACACAATTTCCTTTGGATCTGTGCTTCCTCTTAGACAGACAAATAAACAAACAAGTGAAACTCCTATTTCTGTCAAAATTCTTCTGTCCTTAAAGGTCAGCTAAGTTGTGCTTCCTTCTGTGGTTTTCCCTAATCTCCCGAGTCTAAATGCCTTCTTTATCCTGTATGACCCTTTAGTACATTGTAACACTGTAAATTTGTTTTTCAGTGATGACATTTGACATCCAGGAGAAGTGCATCCTGAAGCTTTAAAAATCAACAAAAGTGTAAACACATATTTAGTTTACAATTTTTTCCTTTTCCAGCTATAATAGCTGAGTAAAAAGCTTATTTTTTTTTCTTCTTCCTTTTACTAAGACAATGAAAGACTCATCTATATTCTTTTTTTTGGGGGGGGAGAGGTTTTCGCTATAGGGCACGAGCGCTCGCCAGACAGACAGAGACAGAGAGACAGAAAGTGAGAAATCACCCCCCAGGGGGGATGGCCACGCCGCAATCCCTTCTTCTCCATTCTCCTCTCGGGATCTTGGGCACGCACACATGCCCGGTGTGAGTTTTAAGCCCCCGTGTCCGGGACGTGAACCGCGGTCGACTACATGGGAGTCCAGCGACATAGCCATTACGCTAACTGCTGGTTCCCCTCATCTATATTCTTAATCAATATACCAGTTAGCAGTATATTTAAAATTTCTATTTCTTGATAAAAAAGGATATGAGGGAACCTTTTTAGATATTTCTACTTTTTCTTCACTTTCATCACAATACTAGAAGTTGACTTCCTCAGGAGATTATTTATCATGAGATTCTTATTGAAATATATGTGATAGTAGGATGGTTAGGATTTTATTACAAGCTGAATGGTTCATACAGTACACAAGTTATCATCAGAGAGAAACTAAACACCTGTCAAAGTAGAATCAAAAAATGGTTTCAGGAACCAGCAGTTAGAGTAATGGCTATGTCGCTGCACTTCCACGTAGTCGACCGCGGTTCGTGTCCTGGACCCGGTAGCTTAAAACTCACGCCAGGCGCGTGTGCGTGTGTGTCCAAGATCCCGAGAGGAGAATGGAGGTGAAGGGATTGTGGCGTGACCATCCCCCCTGGGGGATGATTTCTTGCTTCCTGTCTCTATGTCTCTCTCTGTCTATCTGGTGAGCACACGCGCCCTATAGCGAAAAACCTCTCAAAAATAAAATGGTTTCACATAATGAATTTTTGGAACTATTTATACATGGTTAAAAGTGCAACTGGTGGAAACTAATGGTCTTCTATGATTATATGTGTCCTTCAGTGAATTAAATGTGTATTTGAAGAACAACCTTATACTGGTTAATTTTTTTTAAGGTTTTGTCATAGAGTACATACACTTGCCAGCAACAGAAATAGTGAGAGAGAAAGTGAGAAATCATCTCCCAAGGGTGATGGAAACAGAGAAAACCCTTCTCTTCCATTTTCCTGCTGGGATTTTGGGCACATACACAGGCACATGCCTGGAATGATTTTCAAGTTGCTGAATTTGGGATTTAAACTCCAGTTGGCCATTTGGGAGTCTGGCACCTTAAACACTATGCTACCTGCTGGTCCCTAACTTTTGCTTTTTGAAAATGAAGCAGTACCTAGAACAATGTCTTACACAAACTGGTTTTGAAAAAAAAAAAAAAAGATGAACTCACTTTTTTTTTTTTTTTTTGAGACCATCTCAAAGTTTTAATCCTTTCTTTATAGGTTACCTAGATCGTTTTTGATTAAGAAAACTGTAGAAAGTTAGCAACTGCCACAAGCAAAGGCCAGATGGTGGTGTGTGTCAATTTTTTTACAGATTCTTGCTTTGGGGTGTGTCTGAATGCACAGCTCAGTGTCTCTGTTCACACTTGCTGGAATCAATTGTGGCAAATTTTAGTCCACAGGTTTATTTTCCCCACATTTCTTTGTAAACTCCTTAGCTCCCTTACGGAGTATTTTACAATGTTTAGAATATTCCTCAGGTAGGTCACCTAGAAGGGGTGCTTGGGCTGGGGGTAATTCCCCAGTGATATGAGAGACTGGATTACTTGGTCAGTTTTGATAGCTGGCTTCCAGTTTTCAGCACTAATTACTGGCAGACAGACCTGTCCCTTTTCATTGATGTTCAGGTAATAGATCTTTGTTCTAAATGTGATCTTTGGTGTTTTAAATGGACTGTGCTGGAAAGTTGATTTCGATTCTGCACTCTTTTTTATTGTGCTATTAAATTCTGCTTGTTGATATGGAGGATATTTTTACATTTTTATTAAATATTGGGATATAACTTGTTTGTGTGTTTGTTTGTAGTGTCCTAGTCTGGCTTTGGTGTCAGGGTAAAATTAGTTTGAAAGAGTTTGAGCCACTTCAAACTTTTTAGAAGGGCTTAAGGATTCAAGTTAATTCTTTCAATGAATTTTTCAATAAAGCCATATGGTTTTGGTTTTGTTGTTGTTGAATGGTATTTGATTATTGGTTACTCTTTATTCATATTATCCTGTCTAGATGTTTTATCTCTTTAATAATTAACACAACCTTGGTAGGTTGTATGTTTCTAGGAACTTACTTATTTCTTTTAGGTTGCTGGCATGTAATTATTCACATAGTCTCTTAAGGACCCATATTTTACACCATGCATACAAAGTGAACTAAAGACTTTTACACAAGACTTGAAACCATAAATTTTCCAGAAGAAAACATAAGGGAAAAGTTCTTTGACATTGATCATGGTAATGATCTTTTTAGTATTACACCAAAGGCATAGGCAACAAGTGTGAAACAAAACAAAACAAAAATAACCAGGAGAATTACATCAAGTTAAAAATATTTTTCACCACAAAGGGAGAAGTCAACAAAAAGCAATCTAGGGAACCAGCAGTTAGCGTAATGGCTATGTCGCTGGACTCCCACGTAGTTGACCGCGGTTCGTGTCCCGGACCCGGTGGCTTAAAACTCACGCCGGGCACGTGTGCATGCGTGCCCAAGATCCCGAGAGGAGAATGGAGGAGAAGGGATTGCGGCGTGACCATCCCCCCTGGGGGGTGATTTCTCGCTTTCTGTCTCTATGTCTCTCTCTGTCTGTCAGGCGAGCGCATGCGCCCTACAGTGAAAATCTCTCCAAAAAACAAAAATAAGCAATCTATAGGATGAAAGATATTATATTCATATATATATATATATATGAATGATAGGGGTTAATATCCAAATTATATCAGGAGTTCTCACAGCTTGATAGTAACACCACCAACACATTTAAAAATGGGCATAGGACCTGAATAGACATTTCTCAGAAGACATATAATGGACAACAGGTATATGAAAAGATGATCAACATCAATAATCACCAGAGACATGCAGATTAAAAGCACAGTAAGTTGTCACCTCATACCCACTAGGATAGCTTTTAACCAAACAGGGCCAGCCCTGGAGCATAAAAGCTGAATGCTGTGCAGAGAAAGGCAGGTCTCATGTGGTTGACCAGGGTTAATGTCATGACCCTGGCAGTTTACATGCCAGGAATATGTGCATCTGCCCGGAATCAACACTGTCAGGATGGAGAAAGGAAATAAAAAGGATTGTGGCATGACCAGGCCTTGAGGGGATGCTTTCTCTGTCTCTATCTCTGTCTCTCTCTAGTGTTTATGCACATACCTTCTAAAATAATAAAATTAAAACAGATAGGTAAACAAACAAACAAAAAACCCCCAGAAAGTAGCAAATGTTATAGAAGATGTGGAGAAAAAGTAACTCTAGCATACCATTTAGAGAATTATAAATCAGTGCAGCATTAATGGAAAACAGTAGGGACATTCCTTAAAAATTCAAAATAGAGGGGAACCAGCAGTTAGCATAATGGTTATGTCGCTGGACTCCCATGTAGTAGACCGTGGTTCGCATCCCAGACCCAGTGGCTTAAAACTCACGCCGACACGTGTGGGTGCGTGCCCAAGATCCCGAGAGGAGAATAGAGGAGAAGGGATTGCGGCATGGCCATCCCCCCTGGGGGGTGATTTCTCGCTTTCTGTCTCTATGTCTCTCTCTGTCTGTCTGGCGAGTGCACGTGCCCTATAGCAAAAACCTCTCTTAAAAAAAAGAAAATTCAAAATAGAACCACCACGTGATGCAGCAATATAATTTTGGGTTTATCCAAAGTAGTTGAAATCAGGATCTTGAAAAGATACGGTGTTTATTACAGCATTATTCACAATAGCTAAGACATGAAAATGACCTTAATGTACACTGACAAATACATGAATATAGAAAATGTGGTCTATACATATAATGCGGATGGGGATTAATATTAAACCTTAAAATATAAGGAGATCCTATTATTTACAACAACATGAATCTGGAGGACATTATGTTAAGTAAAATAGGCCAAACACAGAAAAACAAACAGTATATGATCTTACTTATATGGGAAATGTAAAGTAGTCAAACTCACAGAAATAAGAGAATAGAATGGTGATTGTCAGGTGCTGGGGGAGAAGGAAATGGAGACACAATGGTCAATAGGCACAAAGTTTCCATTATGAAAGATAAATAAGTTCTGGTAATCTACTATGCAACATAGAACCTGTAGCCAATGATACCGTATTGTGTCCTTAAGATTTTCTAAGGTAGATCTTACGTTAATTGGTCGTAATACACAAACTACAATAATTATACAAGGGGTGAGAGGATACTTTGGGAGGTAGGTAATAGATGTGTTTTTGACCTTGTTTGTGGTGATAATTTTAAGGGTGTATTTTTATTCTAAAACTCATTTAGTTGTATGCATCAGACATATATATATATATATATATATATTGACATGTCAATCATACCTCAATAAAGTTTTTTTAAGATACTTAAATAATTTTAAAGATGTCAATGTTGATTTGAAATATTCAATCTTGGCCACAAATATGCAAGAAATTAGGTAGTTTTTAGTAATTTAATTTGTGAAAGTATGTAAGTGTAAAAAAATCAACTCTACAAGCAAATGACCAACTACTAAAGAGAATTACAGAAGTCTTGGGACCAGCAGTTAGCATAATGACTATGTCACTGGACTCCCACGTAGTTGACAGCAGTTCGCGTCCCGGACCCGGTGGCTTAAAACTCACGCCGGGCACGTGTGGGTGCGTGCGTGCCCAAGATTCAGAGAGGAGAATGGAGGAGAAGGGATTGCGGTGTGGCCATCCCCCCTGGGGGGTGATTTCTTGCTTTCTGTCTCTATGTCTCTCTCTGTTTATCTGGTGAACGCACGCACCCTATCACAAAAAAAACCTCACCAAAAAAAAAAAATACATATATTTATAGTTATAGTATTGGGAGGTCAGGTTGTAGACATTATTGAGGGAGAGGGATTATTCTGCCTGACTTAGAGAGCAGTGGAAAGAACTTAGCTCTCCATCCCAGCTGAAACTGAAATCCCACCTCTGACACTTGCCAGCTGTGGTAGTTGTAAAAGTTATCTCATTCCTCTCCACCTTCTTCCTTCTCTTGAATGGGGAATCAAAATAGTAGCTATGTTATACACTTGAAATTAAATGGACTAATGCATAAAAAGCTTAGAATGGTATTTTGCAGATAGTAATCACAGAAAAAAATATAATATTTAGAGCAAGAAACAAAGATAATATTTAATGTTATATTTAAGATAAGATATGCATAGGGGAAGCTGAAAATTAATTGACTTCTAACTTTTTTGCCCATAAGACTTCTGTAATTCTCTCTTTTTTTTTTTGGAGAGGTTTATTTTTGCTACAGGGCGCTTGCGCTCGCCAGAGAGACATAGAGAGACAGAGAGACAGAAAGCAAGAAATCACCCCCTAGGGGGGATGGCCACGCTGCAATCCCTTCTCCTCCATTCTCCTCTCTGAATTTTGGGCAAAATTATAACTATATTTACCTCAAATGGTAAAAAAAATACTTTGCTGATGTGATTAAATGGAGGGTGGTGATATAAAGATATTACCCTGGGCAAGGCAGTGGTGTGGTGTTTAAGGTGACTGGATCCCATATTCATTGCCAACTGTGCACTTGGAATCCTAGTCCCAGTGGCTTGAAAAACATACCTGGGTGTGTGTGTGTATCTGTGCATGTGTGTGTGCATGCCCAAAAACCTGAAAGGAGTGGGAAATAAAGGAAAAAGATTGCAGTGTGTCCATTCCCCTGGGGAGGTGGTGCTTTTGTACTTTCTACGGCAGGCAAACACACCCTCTGGCAAAAACTAGGGAAAAAAAAATTAGAAAAAGGTATTATCCTAGATTATACGGATGGGCCCAGAGGGAAGGGTCAGAGGAGATATGAGTGACATGGACTGGGAGATACCATAGCAGAAAGGCGGCCATGAGCCTAGGAATTCAGATGGTCCCTGGAAGCTGGAAATGACAAAGAATGAATTCTGCCTTTATGTTTCCCAAAGGAACCAGCCTTGACAAAACACTGATTTTTGTCCAGGGAACCCCATTTGGACTTCTAGTCTCTAGAAATATAAGATGCATTTGTGCTGTGTTCTTATTGCTACTTCAACAAATTGCCACAAACTTTGCAGAATTTTTGTGGCAATTTTATTAGCAGTTTGCAACTAATGAAAGTTTCTTAAAATCAGTTTTTGTTGTTTTTTTACTCAAACATCAAATAACTAAACAATTTTTTTTTTAATTGTCCAGAAGGCACATGTGTTTGTGTGTGTGGCACAGATAGAGAGAAGGAAGTGAGAAAGCACGCCCAATGGGGGATGATCATATTACAATTCCTTCTCCTCCATTTCTCTCTTTGGGATTTTGGACATGTATGCATATGCATTTGAAATGTTTTTCAAGTCATTGGGTATAGGGCTCAAACCACACAGTTGACCATATGGGGACCTGCCACCTTAACTGTCATACTGTCATGTTACCAGATGGGCCTGATTCTTTTTTTTTAATGTTTAACATTTAGATTCCCAAGACAACACTGGGCACATTCAGAAGGCATTCATGTTGTTGTATTGATTACTTTTTCTATCAGGGAAAAGTTACTGGCAATCTCAGAAACATCTTTGCAGGTAATGGATTCCTGAATAAGGCTT
>NW_006206250.1:184882-189603 GCF_000334495.1 Tupaia belangeri chinensis | reverse complement strand
CCTGGTCTATTCAGCCAGGCATAAGATAAGCTCCCAGGAATCTAGTTCCTTGTATATTAGTGATGAGAGTGACTTTGAAGTCACTTGGAGCATTATAGAGTTTTCTGAGTGTGCCATTATTATTGTTGTTTTTCTTTAAACTATTTACTACAAGCTAAATCTCTTGGATTGTGCATCCACTGATCTTGATGTGCACTATTACAAAACTACAGTAAGTGTCCTGTGTCATCTGACAATTGTACACTTGCTGCGCTTCATTAACTTTTGTGAAAATAAGGTTACATAATAACAGGTGATTTAATTGTTGTGACAGTTTTGAACTTCATTCTAATAAAATACGATGAGTTTTGAAAGGCATTCTCTTTCTTAGCCTACTAGTTGAGATCACAGACTGGCGTCAGACAACCTGGGTCTGAATATTGACTTTTAAGCTTTTGGAAAAGCTTATTAGCCTCTCCTTCCCCCAGTTTCCTCAGGTATACAATATAGATAGTAACAGTACATAGGATTATACTAAGAATGAACCATCTTATTATGTTTAAGGGCTTGAATGATATCTGCACAAAGTACGTATTAGCTAATATTACTCCTGAACACTTTAAAATCATTTTAGGAAGAAATTGGTTTTGTTGAATTTATTGTTATATATTATAGAACTTGAATATGCTCTTCATGATTTTATGACAGAACTCTTTCTTTGTGGCTATAGTTCATTTTGTGTGCATTTAAAGCTGTTCCTTATAAATGTTAAAATTCAGTAAGAAGTTCAGGGTTGATTTAAATTTAAACTGGAACATGAATGATGTCCATTTAGTTACAATATGGCTGACTTGAAGCTGATATTTAGATGCACAATTCTACAACCTAAGAAGAAATAACTTTACAACCTGTTTACTCCCTCTTTTGAAAATAAGTCTTTGAACTATAGTTGACTTTAATGGAAAGTATTTCTTCAGTTATCACTAGAATTGATAAGATGTAGAGAGATCTTCATTATGGCATATGTTTGAAAAACAAACATTGTCAGTGACCCAGCAGGCTTCTTGACATGACTATTACTTTTTTGGAATTAAAGCTTCCTAAGCCTGGGCCAGCAGGTAGTAGAGAGGTTAAGGTGCTGATCCTACATGGCTAACTCTGTAGTTCAACTTCCAGAGTTGGAGGCTTGAAAATCATGCCAGGTGCTTGCGTGTACACCTCCTAAATCCTGAGAAGAGAATGGAGAAGAGATTGTGGTGTGCCCATTGAAAACACAGGAAGATGATTAAAAACCAGTGCAGAGGTAAAATAAATATGATAAAACAACATAATACTTCTCTCTCAAAGGAACATAATGACTCATTAATGACAGACAGCAAATAGAACTCGTAGAAATGTCAGAAAAAGAATTTAGAATATTCATAGTGATAAAACTAAATGAGATACAAGAGAAAACAATCTAGGAGTTAAGGAAGTCCTTCCACAACCTCAAGGAGGAACCCCATAAAGAGACACAGTACATAAAAAAGAATCGAACAGGACTTCTACAGATGAAAACCGTAATATATAAAAACCAAAACTTTCCTCAAAAGTTTTAATAACATATTGGAGCATGCAGAAGATAAGATCTCTGAAATAGAAGGCAAAAACACTGACTTAGACAAAACCATGAAAAAGAATGAAAAGATAACCTCCAAAATGAGGATAACATACGAGAAATACTACAATAGGTATTATTACAATAGGTAAATGCTCAAATAGCCAAATAATATAGAAAATACAAAAAAAATCCAAATAGAATAAAAATCTCTGTAGTATATTATAGCCAGATTTATTAAAATCAAAGACAAAGGTAAGATTATAAAAAGAGGAGAGAAATATAAAATTATTTACAAAGGTTATCCCATTAAGCTAATATCAGACTTCTCAACTGAAACAATGCAAGCAAGTTTTCATAACCAATGGAACACAGCAAAAGCAGTCATAAGAAGGAAGTTCATAGCAAGAGAAAGGCAGGAAAACGGCAAATAGACAACCTCATAACACACCTTAGGGAACTGGAAAGACAACAACAAGGGACCAGCAGTTAGCGTAATGGCTATGTCACTGGACTCACATGTAGTTGACCGCGATTCATGTCCCGGACCCGGTGGATTGAACTCACGCCGGGCGCATGTGCGTGTGTGCCCAAGATCACGAGAGGAGAATGGAGGAGAAGGGATTGCGGCATGGCCATCCCCCCTGGGGGGTGATTTCTCGCTTTCTGTCTCTCTGTCTCTTTCTGTCTTCTGGCGAGTGCACGCACCCTATAGTGCAAAACCTCTCAAAAAAAAGAAGAAGAAGGAGAAAAAAAAGAAAGATAACAACAACAAAAATATAAGGAGAAATTCAAGATTAGAGCAAAAATAAATAAAAGAGAATAAAAGAGCTATATAGAAAATAAATGAAACCAAAAGCTGCTTTTTTGCTTTTTTTTGAGAAGATAAACAAAATTGACACACAAGTTATTAGACTAATCAAGAAAAACAGAGAAAAACATGAAACAGACAATATTATAACTGATATAACAGAAATACTAGAGATCATGAAAGAATGCTACGAGTGATTATATGTCAACAAACAAAAAATCTTAGATGAGATAGACAAATTTCTGGACTCATTCAATATACCAATGTTTAATCATGAAGATTTAGAAAGCCTGAATATACTAATAATAAGCAATGAGAGTGAAGCAGTAATAGTCTCACAACAAAGAAAAGCTGAAGTCTTGATGGCTTCACTTCTAAATTCTACAAAACTGTTAAACAACAACTCTGATTCTCCTCAAACTATCTCTAAAAATACATAAGGAAGAAACCCTCCCATATTCATTCTATGAAGCAATTCGCCATTACTTGTTCTTCCAAATAGACAAGGACATCAAAAACAAAACAAAACAAACTATAGACCAATATCCTTGATGAAGCCTGATGCAAAAATTCTCAATAAGATAGTAGCAAATCAACAACACAAGGATAGTTCAACGTAAGCAAAACAATAAATGTAATGCATCACATTAATAGAAGGAAAAATTAAAACTAAATGATCATATCAATTAATGTAGAGAAAGCATTTGATAAAATATAAAATATAAACATCTTTTTATTATTAAGATCCTCAGCAAAACTGGCATAGAAAGGCCATTTATCAACACATTAAAAGTCATTATATGACAATCTCATAGCTAACATCATACTGAATGAGGAAAAGCTAAAATCTAAAAACCGAACAAGGTAAGGCTGCCCACTTTCTACATTTCTTTTCAACACAATTCTGGAAGTCCTTGCTAATGCAACCAGACAAGAGACTAAAATAAAAACCATTCAAATAGGAAAAGAAGTGAAATTATTTCTATTTGCTGATGAAATGATTATATACACAGAAAATCCAAAATTATCACTCCTGGAAGTGATAAATGAATAGTAATGTGGCAGGAAATAAAATCAACATACAAAATATACAGCATTTTTATGCACCAACAATGAACAAACTGAAGTAGAATTGAAGAAAGCAAACCAATTTTCAATAACAACACACACGCAAAAGATAATAAGGTATCTAGGAATAGACTTAACTAAAGAAGTGAAAGACATCTACAAGGAAAAAACAAAAATTTTAAAAAGAAAACTGAAAATGTCACAAAAAAGTGGAAAGATAGTCCACAATCTTGGATTGAAAGTATTAATATAAACAAAATGTCAATCCTACTGAAATGAATCTGCAATTAAATGCAATTCCAATTAAACTATTACAGATACTCTTCACAGAAGTAGAAAAACAATCATAAAATCTATTTGGAATCATAAAAGGTCCTGTGTTGTCAATATTGTGCAAGAAAAATGAAGTAGCAGGCATCTCCCTTTATTTATTTATTTATTTATTTATATTTACATTTTATCACATGTCTTTACAGTATGCATTTCTTTTTCCAACACAGAAACAAAGCATGTCAGTCAAGACAAGGATATTACTATATACATTATCATCAGCAAAAGCTTCGCATTTTTTGTCACTTTAGCATACTTTTACCTGAGTTTTTCCTTTCCTTTTCCCCTCCCTACCTTCCAGACTAACCTACTTTTTTTTTTTCACATCATACTGATTCACAAAAGATCTTAACATATGGACAAAGCTAGAATTTAGTGACAAGTGCACTGTAATTTTCTTCTGAAACAATTTTGTTTTCTTCTCTCTCCACTCCCCCTTTTACTAAAGAGAGGTATTTGAAAAAAAAAAAAGATTAATCTCAATTTGGTCTGTTATTTGCACAAAGCCCGATAAGAATTCAATTTCTGATGCAAGGCAGCAGATACTTTTGTATTATTGAACTTATGCAAATAACATTTTTACCACAAAATAAAAATGCTCACAAATATTTTCCAATTGCAAAAGGGTCAGGACGTGAGAAAAGTTTATGTCTCAATTAAAAAAATTCTTTCACAAATTGTTGAACTCAAAAGAAAACAAAAATCCTTAAATCTGGAAGACAAAGCATAGAAGAAAATCAGAAATGTTTTAGAAAAAAGTCATAGAATTCTATTTCACCAGTTCAGTCTCATGTAATCTCTTTTGTTGACTTTGCAGTGTTACTGCAGTCTGACCTTTCCATTAAGATTCAATATTATTATTGATATTTCAGAACGTGTCCCTACCATTAAGTTGACCTTTCTCTTGGTCATTTTTTGTTCTCTTACGTGTCTGTC
>NW_006206250.1:167382-184741 GCF_000334495.1 Tupaia belangeri chinensis | reverse complement strand
AACACTTTAAATATATTTTCCCATTCTTTCCTTGCTTGCATTATTTCCGAGGAGAAATCTGATGTTAGCCTGATGGGACATCCTTTGAAAGTAACTTGACATTTTTCTCTTGTCAATTTTAGTATTTGATCTCTGTCTGTGGTTTTGGTCTATCTGGCTATGATGTACCTTGGAGAAGATCTTCTTGGGTTAATTCTATGTGGGGTCCTTTGTATATCTTGGGTCTGTATATTTGAATGCTTCTCTAGGTTTGGAAAGCTTTCTTCCAGGAGTTCATGGAATAGATTATCAATGCCCTGATTAGTTTCTTCACCTTCTGGAATACAGATTATCCAGATGTTTGGGCATCTAATTATATCTAGTATTACTCATATATTATTCTCATTTTTTTGGCTTATTTTCTCAATCCTTCTGGAGAATTTTTCTAGATCAGAGGGTCTATTTTCTACATCTCAGATTTGATCTTCTGATGATCTAATCTGCTAATCTGCTTTTAATACTATCAAGGGAGGTTTTGATATCCTATATTACAGCCTTCATCTCTAATGGTTCTGTTTGATTCTTTTTTTTTTTTTTATGGTGTGCATTTCGTCTTTCAGGTCATGAAAGAACTTCCTCATTGCCTGGAACTCGTTGTCTCTATTCTCTGGCATCTTCTGGAGCTCATTGTCTCTCTTCTCTTGTATCTCTTACCTTTGTCACTATAAATAACCTAAAATATTTGTCTGACATTTCCAGGACCTGTACTGTCTGTGGATGATGAAGGGCTGTTATTTTCCCTTGGGGGAGAGATACTTTCTTGATTTCTGATATTTCTTGTGCCTATGTAGTGGTGGTTTCTCGTCATCTCATGGATTATACGTTACTCCCTACCTTCTGGCTTTTCACTGGGTGTTGGGCCAGTAGGAGGGGTTTGAGGCAGATGATTTTTCCAGTTAAAAGAGCAAGAAAAGCCCACCTCAGATGCACATGGAGTCGGGCTTTTTGCTGGATTTTGGCCAGTGAGGCATCTCCCTTCCTGACCTCAAAATATATTACAAAAGTGTGATAATCAAAACAGCATGATATTAGCACAAATACAGGCATGTAGATCAATGGAACAGAATAAAGAACAAGAAATGAACACCAAACATACAGCCAACTGAGTTTTTACAAAAAGTACAAAAGACAATCCAGTAGGGAAAAGAAAATCTCTTCAGCAAATGGTGCTGTTAAAACTGGATAATCACCTGCAGAAAAAATGAATCTGGGCCCTTACCTTTCACCATTAACAAAAATTAACTGCAAATAGGTAAAGACCTGATTGTAAAATCTCAAACTATAAAACTGCTGGTAGAAAACACAGAGGAAATTTTTGGAGACATTGAAGTAGTCAAATACTTCTTCAATAAGATTCCCAAAGTATAAACAATAATTCCAAAAACAGACAAGTGGGACTACATTAGACTAAAAGCTGCTCCACAGGAAAGTAAACAATAATTAGAGTGAGGAAACAGCACTTAGAGTGAGAGGATATATTTGCAAACCATACTTCAGATAAGGAACTGATAACCAGAATATACAGTGAACTCTAGTAGTTTTCCCACCCCCCCAAAAAAACAAAAACAAACACAAACAAACAAAAAGCAATCCAATTTAAAAATGGACAAATGACCTGAATACACAACTCCAAGAAGACACAGGAATGGCCAGAAAGCTTATGAAAAAATTCTCAACATCTCTTATCATAAAGGAAATGCAAATAAAAACCACAATGAAATACCACTTACCTTCTATCAGAATACAGGCAAGGCTGTGGTGAAAAGGGAACCCTCCTAGACTGTTGGTAGGGATGTAAATTAGTATAACCACTGTGGAAAGCAATAGGGAAGTTCCTCAAAAACATACAAATAGAACTACCATATGATCCAGCAATACCACTTCTGGATATCTGCCCAAAAGATAGGAAAACACAAAGAAAAACACTTGCACATCCATGTATCCAATTGCTAAGATATAGAATCAGCCTAAAAGTCCAAGAGCAGATGAATGGATTGAAAAAATGTGGCACATGTACACTATGGACTACTTAGACATCAAAAACAATGAGGCCCTAACATTTGATGTAAAGTAAACAAATATGGAAGACTTAATTTTAAGTGAAGCAAGCCAGACTATGAGAGAGAGGCACTATATGCCTCTGTTTAATATATACTGAATGTCTTCACTATATGGCAGACACAGAAAGACTGGAAGGTAAAAACAAAGGTGGAGGGGGAACTGTAGTTACCAGAAACAATATAGGAGTGGGTGAGTAGTGGGGAGCAGGAGGAGGGGAACAGGGGAAGAAAGAACATTTACCAGATACAAAAGTGAAAAGATATCTATTGATGATAATGTGTGTGGTAATGTCTTGGACTAGACTAATATGCAATGTATTCATGTTGGGTAAAATCATTATGCATAATATAAGAATGTATAGTAATAAAATGTTTTTAAAAACCATGTGGACAGGTACACATGTACTAACCCTTTCTTATCTTGTTTCATAAAAAGCAAGTATTAGACACACACACAGAAGAATGCAGGAACAACATCAAAATAAAAGACAGGCCTTCATACTAAAAACATTTGGTTTGTGAAAACTCACAATGCTTTTCATTTTTCATTTCACTGAGGACCAATGAAAGCTTCATCATGTATTTCTCTCTTCTTTGAATAGGCATAAAAAATAATAAAATGATAATAATGATCCTCTTATTATTTATGTGCTTATCATGGAGATAAATGAGATGTATGGAAATGCATATTGATCAATAAAATATACTAAACATAGCTAATATATTTTTATTTTTATGTTTCTCTCTTTTCCAAAGATTTTTTTGAAGCATATGGTAAGATTAAAATTTCATGTTATATCTGTTTTTCCCCAGTTAAAAAAAATTGACAAAGTATTTGAGCATTCTCTGGAGAGAAACACAGAGAGAAAGTGAAAAAGCAGTCCCCATGAGGAATGGTCATGCCACAATTCCTTCTCTTCCATTTCTCCTACCTTTCAGGATGCTGGCAATATATGCACATGCACCAGGCATTTTTGAAGCCTGGGACTTGAAAATTTGCATGACTAGCCATGTAGGCTCCAGCTCACTTAACCAGTATGCCATGGGCTGATCCCCAAGTAGGTTTTAAAAATTAAACCTTTCATTTTAAGGTAACCATGGCTTCACATGCCATTGTAAGAATCCAAACAAACGTCATGAATCCCTTACTCAGTTTTCCAAAGGTAACATTTGCAAATCTAGAGTATACATTCAAAACAGGGATATTTAAGTGGATGTTAAGACACTTTGCAATATGTAATGATATAAAGATATAGACAATATACAAGCATTTCCATCATCACAAGGATTTCTCTAGCTGTCCTTTCTCTCCTACCACGACCTCCTTAGCAATTACTATCTGTTCTATATTTTGATAATTTTAAGAATGTTATATAAATGGAATAAACCAATACCTAACTTTTTGGGATTGTCTTTTTCTTCTTTTCACTCAACAAAATTCTCTGGAGAGTCATTGAGGTTTCCGTGTGTATCAATAATTATTTCCTTTTTAAAAAAAAATCCCTGAGTAGTATTTTATGGTATGGTTTTACCACAGGACAACAATTCAGATGTTGAAGGTTATGTGGTTTGTTTCTAGTTTTAGGCTATTAGGAAAAAAACTAGCTATAAACATTTGTGTTTTATTTTTTGTGAACAAAAGTTTTAATTTTCTGGGGTAAATGCCTAGAAATAATTGTTTGATTGCACATGAATTGAACATCTAGTTTTTAGGGATACTAACAAACTGTTTTCCAGAATGGTTATATCATATTATATTCCCACCAGCAGTGTATGAATGATCCAACTCCTTACTAACATTTTGTTGCTGTTGCTATTTTTTTATAATTTTAAATAATGTGTTGATTTTTTTTTAGTTAGCAATTTTCAGTTACTAATGTTGACATTTTTAGCATGTGCTTCACTGACGTCTGCATATCCTCTTCAGTGAAATAACTTTTATGTCTTTGCCCATTTTCTAATTGGACTGTTTTATTTTTTTACTGTTGGGTTTTAAAAGGTCTTTGTATTTTGTAAATCTGAGTCCTTTGTCAAAGCCATGGCTTAAAAAATTTGAGAGTACATTTCTTGTCTCATCATCCTCTTCTGAGTCTTTAGCAGATAAAAATTTGTTTTTGTTGAAGTACATTTTTTCAGATTTTGCTTTCATTGTTAACTCTAGAACTTTTTGTAAAATCCTAAACTCTAAAAATTTTCTCATTTTTCCCCTTAAAGGATTATAGTTTTAAATTTAAGTGTATGATCCATTATTAACTTATTTTTGTATGTTTTTTTGAGTTTTTTCTTTTTATTATTTTATAAATTCAATCACTGTGCATCATTACAGCTTATAAAATGAATTATCCAACATAAATACACTTTACACCACCAGTCTAGTTGAAGATACCATACACAATCCTCCATTTCTGTTATAAAACAGCACCATTTGTTGAAAAAGCAATTTTTCCTTCATCGAATTTCTTTTGCACATCTGCCAAAAATCACTTGGACATATTTGTGTGAATCTATAATAAAATAGTCTGCCTATTAATATTTGCACATAGTCTTCATCAGTACCACAGCCTTGATAGTAGTAAACATGTATTATTTTAAAATTGAGAAGACTGATTCTCTTTATTTTCCTTACAAATTGTTTTACCTATTCTGGTTTCTTTTCTTATAAATCTTAGAACAATATTTTCTAGTCGATTCATTTCTTACTTTCAGATATGTATGCTTTTGCTTCCTTTTTTTGTCTTATTTCACTAGCTCAAACTTCCAGTATTACAACTGAAAGACGACGTACTTGTTCTTTTTCTGATTTTAGGGGGAAAGTGTTCGGTCTTTAACATTAAGTCCAATGTTAATTAACTACATTGTTTTTAGACACACTTTAATCAGTTAAGAAATCCCCTCTTGTCCTATGTTGTCTGGAGTTTAAAAAAATCATAAGGGGCCAGGTGGTGGCATGGTGGTTAAGGCATTGGACTCCCACATGACTGACCAAAGTCTGAGCACTGGACCTGGTTGCTTGAAAATCACACCAAGCACATGTGAATGCATATTCAAAATCCTGAGAGGAGAATGTAGGACAAGGAGAAGGGATTGTGGTCATCCTCCTAGGATGTGATTTCTCACTTTCCCTCTCTCTGGGAAATACTAATACTTTTTCTGCATGAATTGATAGCATGTAATTTTACTCCTTTAGTTTTTACTCATTTAGTGTGTTAATATGGTGTGTTGCATTGATTTAAAAATTCTGAACCAGACTTTCATACTTGGAATTAACCTAACTTCATTGTCTCTGTTTCTCTATTTCTCCAGTACACACCCTATAGCTAAATCTCTCTTTGAAAGGGGGGGGGAGGTAGTTCTGTAATGATATCCCATGTTTCATTTCTGGCACTGATGTTTTGTTTTTCCTTTCTTTTATTTTGTCGGATTTGCTGGACATTTGTCATGTCTATTGATATGTCTATTGATATTTTCAAAGCACCAGTTGTTTCACTATCTTTACTCTCTTTTTGTTTTCATTTTATTATTTTTTCCCTTATTTTATTCTTTCTGTTTACTTTGGGATAGTTTATTCTTCTTTTTGATATTCTTAAAAGAGAAGTTTAGATTACTGATTTGAACATTTGCCCTACTCATATATGCACTTAATTCCAAGAACTTCCCCACAGCACTGCTTTATCTCTGTACAACACATTTTGACATATTATATCTATCTATCTATATATCTATATAATTTTTTGTTGAGAGAGATTATTGCTATAGGGCACATGCACTTGCCAGAGAGATAGAGATAGAGAGACAGAAAACAAGAAATCACCCCCTTCCCTGGGGGAGATGGCCACAATGTAATCCCTTCTCTCCTCCATTCTTCTCTTGGGATTTTGGGCACACATGCATATGTGCCCAGTGTGGGTTTAAGCCACAAAGTCCAGGACTCAGACTACAGTCAACCACATGGGAGTTCAACAATGTAACTATTATGCCATCTATTGGTTCCCTGATATGTTGTATTTTCAGTATAGTTCACTCCAGTTTATTTTTTAATTTCTTTTGAGAATCCTTTTTTGACTCATGTATTGTTTAGAAGTATGTTGTTTGGGGTCGGCAAGTGGCATGGTGGTTAAAGGCGCTGGACTCCCACACAGCCGACTATGGTTCAAGTCTCGGACCTGGTGGCTTGCTTTCTCACTTCCTCTCTCTCTCTCTGTCTCTCTCTGATCAAACTGGAAAATAATAATGATAATAATAATAAATAAAGTTAAATAAAATAATTCTTTTTTAAAAAAAGTATGTTGTTTAGTTTCTAAGCATTTGGAAATTTTTCTGTTATTTTTCCTAGTTCACTCCATTGTGCCCAGAAACAGTATTCATATTTTTTATTATTTTAATTTATTTTACTCATTGTCCAGTATAGCTTCTAAAATGATTTTACTCAACATGAAAACACTTCACACCAGCCTTGTTGAAGAGATCATACATATTATCATCAACACTCAATCATCCATTTCTGTGTTCCTCAGTGTCTTAATTTTAATTATTTAAATGTTCAAGATTTATGTCCCACGATTTGGTAAATTTTATATATTTTCTGTGGGAACTTGGTCTTGAAATTAATGTGAGTTCTTTTTTGTTTTCTTAAAGAGTTCTTTTTTTTGGAGAGGTTTTTGTTATAGGGCGCATGCACTCTCCAGAAAGACAGAGAGAGACAGAGAGACAGAAAGCAAGAAATCACCCCCCAGGAGGGATGGCCATGCTTTCTCCTTCATTCTTCTCTTGGGATCTTGAGCACACACACATATGTGCCCCGGAGTGAGTTTAAGCCACCGGGTCCAGGACTCAAACCCCGGTCAACTACATGGGAGTCCAGCAACATAGCCATTACGCTAATTGCTGGTCCCTTGAAGAGGTTTTTGCTATAGGGCACGTGCGCTCACCAGAAAGACAGAGAGAGACAGAGAGACAGAAAGTGGGAAATCACCCCCCAGGGGAAATGGCCACTCTGCAATCCCTTCTCCTCTTGGGATCTTGGGCACGCGCACGCACCCGGCGTGAGTTTAAGCCACCAGGTCTGGGACTCAAACCACGGTCGACTACATGGGAGCCCAGCAACCCAGCCATTATGCCAACTACTGGTCCCTAATATAAGTTCTTCTTTAGTTCTGAGGAACTCCTCTGTTGACCATTCAAAGGACTAGATACTGTTCACGAAGTAATTAGAAGAACTTTTGTTTTAATCTAATTCTTCTGTAACATGATATTTTTGGGTGGAGAGTGGCTCATATATTTATAAAACATGTTGCATATTTTTCCTATACAAATGTGAGAATTAGTAGGCAAATTGTATTGTTATGTTGTTCAGGTGCAGAACCTCAAGTTTATAAATAAACTCTAGCTCCCTTAGTTCTAGGCACAGGAGAAACAGGTTTCTGGAGAAAACCCGTAAGCCCTGGGATGGCAAGAATGACAGGTCAGGCATTTCTATATCTGCTTCTTCACTGGCATAAAGTTAATAACTGACTATTTCACTCACACTTAAATTTTCAATAAAATGACATTCTTTCCAGAGTATCTATAGCTTCTTTATGTTACCTAAACAAAATATAATTTGTTCAAGTGGATTCTTACAGACTACCTGATTGTTTCATATTTATTCTAGCAGCATCCTCTGACTGCCTGTCACCATCTCACTACTCTCAATACCAATGACAGTGGGGATAACTTCTTGCTGCAGTTAACTAAGGGGTGCTGCAGTTAACTAAGGGGTGCTGCAGCTACTGGCTCTGGGGCCCTGTGGTTTGACTTTGTTAGTCGGAGGCCTGATTCTCTAAAGCTGTCAGGAAGTGGGTGGCCCTTTCATCAAGCCTGGGCTATCTTGCTTCCAACCACCAAGAAAAACCCATGCAACTCATATATTTTATCACCACACCCTCAGGGAAGGTGTCCAGTAAGCTGTGAGGCAGTCCAATGGCATCTAAATAAAAAATGCTCTATCTCACTGAGAATGGGGATAGATAGCAAGTAGTCTCTGCTGTCCTTTTTTCACATCCCTCTGCCACATCATTGTAGTTGCAGGGTGCTCGGTCCTCTCCCCACTTGGTGGTTTTCCCCCAATGTTGGAGAAAAACTGTCCTTTTGAGATACTGAGTTTATCTCTGGTATTCTTAATAGATAGAAACAATGAAAAAATAACAGATGGATGTAAAGTGAACCAACTCAAATTACTTTGCTATTTGAAAACTTGAATTCTGCATGCTAGAAATATTACAAAAAGACTAGATAAACACACATGTTGGGATAAGTTTGGACTGATATTTTATTTCTCACTCAGCTATTAAGGCACATAATGAGTTCCCATTTTCATTTTTATTTATTATTATTTTTAGAAATTTTTGTTCACTAGAGAGATAGAGATATAGACAGTGAGAAATCAATCCCCAGAGGGGCTGGCTATACCACAGTCTCTTTTCCATTCTCTTCTGAGGATTTTAAACACACACACACACACACACACACACACACACACACATGTATCCAGTGTGATTTTCAAGACACTGGGTCTGAGACTCGAACCCTGCACTTAGCCTTATGGGAGTCCAGCACCTTAACTACTATGCCACCTGCTTGCCCCGCTAGTTCCCATTTTAAACATGAGGTTTAGACCTTGAAGGGATATATTTTTACCTCTGCACCAGACAGAGAAGGTAATCAGGTTCAGAACTCAAGATTTGTGAACCTTCATTCACTCATGTAAACTGACTGAGACTTTCAGTCATAAAACAAGCACCTGGGTAATGAATGAACTGACAAACAAAGCAATAAACCAAAAATGAGTGGAAACAACAAATAGGCGAGCCCAGAGGCAAGGCAGCGAAATGGCTCTGTTGTTCACAGAGAAAGCTAAAGCATGCTTCTGCACGACAGTTTGTATTCTAATGACCTCGCTCCCTGTTTCTATATGACTATATGTATATTGTCCAAGTAGTTTAAAACAAACTTGACAAAATATAATTCACACTCTCGGCAACATACAAGAGCTATGATCCTTTTCTAGAAGGAACACTATGCCACAACTGCGTTTTCAATAGGGAAAACTGCATTTGGATAAAAAAAAAAATAGGTAGAGAGAAAGAAAAATGCCTTGTACAAATTTAGAAATACTCCTCCCCTATGAAGCTAGCATTTTAACTATTTGCTGCAGAAGTGCATTTTATTTAAAAGCATAATGATTGAAACACATCTTTTCTTTTTAAAGTTCGCATATGTCTTATGTCTGTGATACTGAGTTTCCTTGAGAATTTATCTTCTTTTTTTTGGAGAGGTTTTAGCTATAGGGCACGTGCACTCGCCAGACAGACAGAGAGAGACAGAGAGATTGAAAGCAAGAAATCACCCTTCAGGTGGATGGCCACATTGCAACCCCTTCTCTTCCATTCTCCTCTTGGGATCTTGGGCACGCACACACATGCACCTGGCGTGAGTTTAAGCTACCAGGTCTGGGACTTGAACCATGGTCAACTACATGGGAGTCCAGAGACATAGCCATTATGCCAACTGCTGGTCCAGAGAATTTATCTTCTTTAAGGTTTATCTGGACCTACTTTGCTATTGGAAAACTTGAAATTCTGAATTCTAGAAATTTTATTTTACTCTTTCACATTTGATGACCACTAAATTATTGTATTCTATGGAAAATTGTCCTGATATTTTATGTTAGTAGTGGTCAACACTGAATACATGCAGAGAAGGAAGGATAGGAAGACCATTTATCCATTTAATTACTCAATAAACAGTTATTGCATGCCTGGCACCATTGCTCTGAGCTGGAGATGTGACAGTGATCCTAACAGATTGCAGGGCTGTTATCTTTAAATCTCAATTTCATTAGAAAGTCTAGAAAGGCATGGATCTATTGATAGCTGAAATTTCAATTTATACTTAGCTTAAAATAAAGGATGATCAGTAGGGAATATTATCTTCCTTTCAACCAAAGTAAGGAAGATTTTAAAGCGAGTTCTTGAAATGTATTACAGTACTAAATGTGTCTTCTGTTTTAAAATGTAAGAAAAGTGATATGAATTCTAAAAGGCTATTAGAATTCAAAAAGCCTAGGAAAGTATTTTTAATCAATTAGTAAATAAGCTAGTAGGCAAATAACATAAAAGGTAAAAGCATATCTGCTATCAATCATGTAATCCCTTCATAATTTGGGAGTTGGGGAAGATACTAATGTACCATACCTGAGATATTATTAAAGGTTTATGAATTTGTTGATTTGGAGGGTACATTACTTAATCTTTGACACAACCATTTTTTATAGTAAGATCTGGCATTCTCATTTCATTAGAATTTAGCATAAACAGAGTCTATGAAAATATTTTCTTCTTGCTGACAAACAAAACAAGTCAAGAAACATACTATACTCTTACAAAGTCAGAGGAGACCCAGACAATAAGCATATTTATAATCACCTAGTAGCAAGACTGAAATTATCTGTCTTACTACTGGGTTAAAATATTAATATAATGAGAAGTGGTAGATAACTACATGGTCACACTATCACAGTCACCACAGATGAAATATCTCTTGCTAAAATAATGAGAATAAGAGGGGAAACTCTGGGACAGCAGATGGCCTAGTGTTCATATCACTGAACTCTGACATGGATGACTGTGGTTTGAGTACTAGACCCAGTGACTTGAAATTCATGCTAGGCATATGTGCATGCCAGCCCAAGGTCCCAGGAGAATGAAGAAAAAGGGATTGTGGCATGGCCATCCCCCCGTGAGGTGATTTCTCACTTTTCCTCTCTTCTCACTGTCTCTGTCTCTATCACTCTCCAGTAAGAGCACATGTCCTAAGGCAAAAAACCTCTTAAAAAAAAGAAAGAAAGGGAACCAGCAGTTAGCGTAATGGCTATGTCGCTGGACTCCCACGTAGTCGACCGCAGTTCATGTCCCGGACCCGGTGGCTTAAAATTCACGCCGGGCGCGTGTGCATGCGTGCCCAAGATCCCGAGAGGAGAATGGAGGAGAAGGGATTGCGGCGTGACCATCCCCCCTGGGGGGTGATTTCTCGCTTTCTGTCTCTATGTCTCTCTCTGTCTGTCTGGCGAGCGCACGCGCCCTACAGTGAAAATCTCTCCAAAAAAAAAAAGAAAGAAAGAAAGAAAGAAAGAAACACATCTCTAAGAGATATACCTGTTCCTTTATTAAAAAAATTATTTGCCTTGGAATCAGCAGTTAGCATAATAACTATGTCGCTGGACTCCTATGTAGTCGACAGTGGTTCAAGTCCTAGGCACGGTGGCTTAAAACTCACGCAGGGTGCATGTGCGTGCATGCCCAAGATCCCAAGAGGAGAATGGAGGAGAAGGGATTGCAGTATGGCTATCCCCCCTCAGGGGTGCTTTTTCACTTTCTATCTCTCTGTCTCTCTCTGTCTGTCTGGCGAGCGCATGCACCCTATAGCAAAAACCTCTCAAAAAATTATTTGCCTTCATAAATGACTTATTTTGCTTCAATTTGCTACTGTAACTTCTTCCAGGCAACACAAATAGCATTTTCTCTCATCTACTCAAATCTTTTAGACTCAGGGCATGTAAAATATTTTCTTCTATCCTCTTTGATTTTTCTGTCTTTCATACTGTACACATATAGTGGTTTCAGTCCAGCAAAAAAAATAAAAACAAGTTTAGCTGATTTGTTAAATGGCTCATTATTCTGAAAATGAGTTAACAAATGGAATATATACATATATATTCTTTGTTAATTAATTAATTATTATTGCAAGAGGGCATGTGCGGTCATGAGAGAAAGGGAGAGAGAGAGAAAAAGCACTCCTTAGTGCAGCATGGTCATGCTGCAATTCTTTTTTCTCCATTTCTCTGTTGCTTCTGGATTTGGGTCATATGCATACACATGCATATAAACCAGTGTATTTTTCAAGATGCCAGGCCTCGGATTAGAAGAACAGGATCTTGCTCCATTAACCACTGAGCTCTGGGGCAAGACCTATGAAGGCCCTTTAAATTCATACTTTGGGGCACATTTTTAGTCATCTTTGTATGAAAAATAATTATGTGTATTAGATAACTAATTGAGCATAAAAATGTCAGAAGACTAAGAAATATCTAAAAACAACGTTTTTTGAGGATTCAAGAGTTTAAATTTATTTAGGAAAGTAGAGAAGAAAGAAAAATCAAGGAATGCCATTGTATCTTCCAATTTACATAAGGCCTTTGTTACAGAGGGAATGTTGGCATGTCCCCAAAATATGTGTGTTGAAGCCTAACTAAATGTACTATAGCTGAAGACAGGACTTGTGAGAAAATGATAAGGTTAAATGATGTAATAAGAGCGTGCCCTAGTCTGATTGGATTGGTATTTAAAAGAAAAGGAAGAGACACCAGAGGTCTCTTTCTGTCTATACATACAGAGAAGAGGGATCGTAAGGACACATGAGCTAAGTGGCTGTCTATAAGCCCAGAACAAAGGCCTCAGGAGAACCAACTCAGTTGACTCAGTGACCTCAGACTTCTAGTCTTCCGACTATGAGACAACAAATTCTTTTTAAGTCACCCATTTTGTGGTGTTATTTTTTTATGGCAGTCAAAGGAGATTAATAAAGTACTCTATGGCAATAATTCCAATAGAAATTTTGCTACAAGTGATGCATTTCATGTGATACGATTTGCATTATTAAATAATATAATTAAAAGAATGGAAAAATAGGAAAAAGTAAAAGGGAAAAATGAGAAGGAAAGAAGGAAGAAAGGAGACTGAGAAAGAGAAGGAAAGAAGGAAAAGAGGAGACTGAGAAAGAGAGAGTATTTTCTTTCAAAGGCGAAACCAGGACAGCAGTTGACTTTTATTTTTCCTTTGCCATGGGCTAATTTCTTCAGTCGTTTTGAGACAACATTTATTGCCCACATATTTCTAAAATGCCACTAAAATGCCCTTTCTCCTAGTATACAAAAGAATTCCTCTGTCATTTGTTTAAATGGACTTGGGGGAAAAATATAAAATAAAAATAAAAAGCAGTTTAACTGTCTTACAGTTACCTTTTCTAAAGTTGGAATATAAATACCCAATGATACTCTCTAAAGTTTCTCCATGCCTTTGCATAAAAGTTTCCCTTTTTCTCTGAGGCAATGCTCTTCTAAGTTCTTGTATGATCAGGTCCAAAAATGTCCTTTGCACTTTTTAGTTTATTTTTGATAGACATAAAACTATAACATTAAAAAAGTTTCACATGTACATTGTCATTTTGCATTCATGGATGAGTCTACCTGGCAGTGTTTAAAAATTTAATTAAAAAGGCTATGTAAGCACCCTAATCATGGAGTCATGGTTTTCCAAATATTAGTGTTAATCCAGACTGTAGAAATCTTAGTTTGTGCATCAGTTCTTCAAGAAAATTTCAACCATGGTGATTTCAGTTCTCTCTGAATTTTAGTTGCGGGAACTACAGAAAATACACACTTAGGGTCTTCATTCCACTTTCTTGAATTAGGATTTATCTTCAACTGCCAATTGCTAGTCTCCCAAATAAAAGGTAAAAGCTATTGTTTAATTATTTTTTTATGTTCACTCATCTTACCTCTAAAAGCCTGACTCAGCACCTAGTAACTAGTAATCAATGAGCAGATATTTTCTTTAACATTTTTCTCAACCATAATTAACACAGTAAAACTGACAGAAAATAATAGTATGTTCTACAATTCCTTAACAATAATTTTAAATTTTCTAGATTTGGAATAATATGATATGGCATCAAAAAACATGTTAACTTGAGACTCCTCAAAGCTCTTCAAGTTCACTCTACTTGTCTAAATCTGTAGTCAACTGTGTCTTTGGGCATATCATTTAATCTCACTGGAACTCCTTATCTTTAAAAAGAGAATGTTGAGACAGATGTTTTGTTTTTTTTCTGGTACTAATATTCAAATGAATTTTGTTACTTTCAGTTATGTCTACGAACTGAAAATTTTGTCACTGTCCATTTGTAGGTGGCACGGACTGCTCTTTCCACGCCTTATGGATTTTCCCACGGGATCAAACAGGCTCTGGCAGTGAAATGTTTCATTGCTGGCTGTTGTTCACAATGGAACCAGGCTGTAAAGTTAATGTAGATGATGTTAAGGAGAAGCTGGTGTGCTTAGCTGTTCTCAACTATTAGTTTGAGCCACCAGAAAATACTTTACCGCTCTAGGAAAAAAGCAATGTAAAGGGCACATTAAGAGGGCCATTTCATCTACATGGTGGAGTCAGACTTCTCCAACTTCCTTTCTTCACAGAGTTTAGTCTGCCCCTGGTTACTATGTTTGGAATCATGAGCCAGTTGTTAAGGACCCCAAATGTGACAATAGTTTGGTGTATATTCTGGTTTCAATGTCTCTTCTGAACACCTTCATTTTGATCTTGAACACTGTAATGTAAGAGAGAGGTTCTGAATAAGTAGGAACATTGAATAAATAATCAAAAAGAAGCAGGGCAAAGAAAATTATGGAAATTAAATTCCTTAGCTGGGTTTTATGGAGCATCATCACCTGTAGCAGATGCACTATGGAGGATGTGAAGTTGCAAGAGGGGAGGGATACAGGCAGGAAACTAGCAGAACCAGGTGGGAGATGATGCGAAAAGAATCCACTGGTTTCTCTTGGCTCAGAGATTCTCCTTATTTCCAACAGAAGTCCTTGGGAGTATTAACTATCAGCTATAAATGACCCCTTTGATAAATGAATGCTTTCAGAGTGATTTCCACAAACACAAAGTGAGGTAAGGGAAGTAAGCATGAGTGAGCTTATATATGAATGAGGATCAAAAATGTCTTAGAAATCTGTAAAATTCCAGTTGTCAGTCATCAAAGTGAACAGTAGTCATTTTCTATGTGAAGGAGCCATACCACAAACATGTTAGGTGCTAGCCAAACTATGTGTTAGCCGGAGATAAGGCATACTAGCATATATGTGTGAGCTAAGTGACTATGTTAGGTACTTCTAAGCAGTAAGTATATACTTAGGATGCTGAAGTGGGGTATTGAGTATTCTAGGTAGAATTAGTAAATCATAATGTGACTAGGATACAACCTTAAATTTTTCAAGTAATCAATAGCTTGGACTGAAAATTTTTAAAATGTTTCCTGGCATCTTAAGAAACAGATTCAGAATGAAGAAAACAATTAGGTATCAAGTAAAATTTTATCTAGATTTACTTTGATTTGACTTTTTGTCATTCATGATTAAACAATTTAGAGAAAATGTAGTAGGAATAACAATGTAATCATGAGCTGTTAGGTACTTCTAAAGGTAAACAGGATTCTAATGAACTTGAACAGTATGTGAGAGTCATTTCATGGTGTGAGGTATTCTGAAGACTGCTTGTTATTTTTCTTTCCCCAAAAACGGTATTTTCATCTATAAAGGCATGTAACTTATGCAACACAGATTAAAATATTTAGTATACACACAAACTAAAATACTCAATCTAAAAACTTTGTATCTTAAATGCAATCTTTTGAAAGAGAAAGACTTACTACTTTTCTATTCTTCCTTCTTTCTCTGTCTTCCATCTTTTTTTACTTTTTCCTTCCTCTTTTGCTCCAAGTTGCTTCCCTTCTTTCTTTCCTTTCTTTTCCCTTCCTTCTTTCTCTCCTTTCCTCCTTTTCTCTCTTTTTTTATCTCTCTTTTTTTTGTTTTGAGAGGTTTTTGCCATAGGGCACATGCGCTTGCCAGACAGACAGAGACAGAGAGAACAGAAAGCAAGAAATTACCCCCAAGGGGGAATGGTCATGCCGCAATCCCTTCTCCCCCATTCTCCTCTTGGGATCTTGGGCACACACGAACATGCACCCGGCGTGAGTTTTAAGCCATCGGGTCTGGGACTCGAACCGTGGTCGACTACATGGAAATCTAGCGACATAGTCATTACGCTAACTGCTGGTCCCGCCTCCTTTTCTCTTTCTCCATAGTCTTTCTTCTGTTTCTTTCTTCTCCCCTTTTTCCTTTCCTCTTTTCTCCTTCCCTTCTTCCTCCAACTCGTTCTTCATTCCTTTCTTTTTTCTTCTCAATCTTTTCTTTTTGCCTTCCAATTTCTCTTTTTATTATTATTTTCTTATTTATCATGGTATTTGGTTCTCATTATTCCTATGAGGTAGACAATTATTATAACTTGTAAATTTTACATTATTTTTCACAGGTCTTCATGTCTATTTTTGTGCCAGTACCATGCTGTTTGGTGACCACAGTTTTGTAATATATTTTGGGGTCAGGAAGTGAGATGCCACCTACTCCAGTCTTCTTGTGATGGATTGCTTTATCAAAACAGGGTCTTTCATGGTTCCAGACAAATGCTTATGATTGTCTTTTCTATATCTGTTAAGAATTTCTTTTGTAATTTTAGAGAGATTGCATTAAATATGTAGATCATTTTGGGTGGGATTGCCATTTTGATTATATTAATTCTCCTAATCCAAGAACATGGGATGTCCTTTCACTTTTTTGTATCCTCTTCAATTTCCTTTGTAAGGTTTTCATAGTTTTCCTTATAGAGGTCTTTGATTTCCTTGATTAGTTTTTTGGTATCTTATACTTCTTGTGACTATGGTAAATGGGATTACTTTCTTCAGTTCTGTCTCTGTCTGCTTGTTTTTATATAGATATGTTATAGATTTTTGTAAGTTAATTTTGTATCCTGCCACTTTACTGTATGCATTTATTACTTTGAGAAGTTTTTTTGTGGACACTATAGGGTCTTCTATGCATACAATCATGTCATCTGCAAAGAGGGATAATTTCAGGTCTTCTTTCCCTGTTGGAATGACTTTTATTTCATTCTCTTATCTGAGCGTATTGGCTAGGACTTCAAGTACTATACTGAATAGAAGTAGACAAAGGGGCAGTCTTGTCTTATACCAATTTTTAGGGAAAAAAGTTATATGTCTCTTTTTATGGTTTTTGTCTTAAAGCCTATTTTGTCTGAAATCAGTATAGCAACTCACACATTTTTGGTTTCCATTTCCATGGAATACCTTTTTCCAGCCGTTCACTTTTAATCTATGTATGTTCACTTTTAATCTATGTATGTCTTTATCCATAAGATGGATTTCTTGTAAGAGGCAGATGGAGGGTTTCTAGTTTTTAATCCAATCTATGTCTCTGAATGGGAGAATTTAATCCATTAGTATTTAACATTATTATTATTTTTTGAGAGTTTTTTTTTTTTTTTTTTTTTTTCTATTGGGCGCCTGCGCTTGCCACAAACAAAGGA
>NW_006206250.1:139663-167073 GCF_000334495.1 Tupaia belangeri chinensis | reverse complement strand
GTGCCTGGCATGAGTTTAAGCCACTGGGTCCGGGACTCAAACCACGGTTGACTACATGGGAGTCCAGCGACATAGCCATTACGCTAACTGCTGGTCCCACGTTATTATTTTTTTAATAATTAGTTTTACTTAACTTTATTTATTTATTTTAACTTGACCAGAGAAGGATAAAGTGAGAGAGACAGAGAGAGAGAGAGAGAGAAAGTGAGAAAGCAAGTCACCAAGTCCAGGACTCAAACTGTGGTCAGTCATGTGGGAGGTCCAGCGCCATTACCCAACATGCCACCTGCTGGCCCCTAACATTATTATTGATATTTCCAGACTTGTCCCTACCATCAAGTCGGCCATATGTTTGGTTGTTTTTTGTCCTCATATTGCTGTCTATCTTTAGTTTTCTTGGTATAGTACTCCTTTCAGAATTTCTTGAAGAGCTGGCCTGGAGTTGGTAAATTCTTTCAGGTTTATTTACCTGAGAATGTTTTTATCTTCTTTTCCCATATGAAGGATAATCATGCTAGGTATACTATTCTTGGTTGAAATTGTTTTTCATTTAATACTTTGAATATATTTCTACATTCTTTCCTTGCTTGCATTGTATCTGATGAGAGGTTTGGTGTTAGCCTAATAGGATAGCCTTTAAAAGTGATTTGACATTTCTCTCTTGCCAAATTTAGTATCTTGTCTTTGTCTGTGGTTTTGGCCAATCTAGCTATGTGCTATGGAGATGATCTTCTTGGATTGATTATATTTGGGGTTCTTCGTATTTCTTGGGTCTGAATGTTTGAATGCCTCTATAGACTTGGAAGTTTTCTTCCAGGATTTCATAGAATAGATTATCAATGCCCTTATTAGTTTCCTCACCTTTTGGGATATCAATTATTTGCAAGTTTGGGTGTTTCATGGTGTCTAGTATTTCTCATATATTATCCTCAATTTTCTTGGTTGTTTTCTTAGTATTTCTTTTTTTTTTTGAGAGGTTTTTGCTATAGGGCACGTGCGCTCTCCAGACAGACAGAGAGAGACAGAGAGATAGAAAGCGAGAAATCACCCCCCCAGGGGGATGGCAATTCCTTCTCCTCCATTCTCCTCTCGGGATCTTGGGCATGCACGCATACGTGCCTGGTGTGAGTTTTAAGACACCGGGTCCAGGATGTGAACCACGGTCGACTAAATCGGAGTCCAGCAACATAGCCATTATGCTAACTGCTGGTCCCTTTTCTTAGTATTTTTGATAATTATTTCTAGGTCAGAGGTCTTGTCTTCTACTTTCAATATTTGATCTTCTCCATGGTCTTACCTGCTTTTAATACTTTGGGGGAGGTTTGATTTCATGTATGACAACCTTCATATCTAACAGTTGTGTTTGATTCTTTTTATGGTGTCCAATTCTTTTTTCAAATTGTGGAAGGACTTCCTCATCTCTTGGAGCTCAGCATCTCTTTTGTCTTGTATCTCACAGAGTTTTGTTACCATAAATATTCTAAATCCTTTTTCTGACATTTTGGTAATATCCTTTAATTTTTCCCTAATTGGAGATGAGTTACAGTGTTCCCTTGCTAGAGATATATTACTTGATCCTCATCCTTGAGGCTCTTCTCTGCTATTTAGTCATTTGGTAATGTATTCACTTTTGTCTAATTTGTTGGAGAAGGATTCTGTAACTGTGAAATAATTCTTGGCTATTTTATCCTTTCTGCTGTGTGATTCCAATATAGGAATCACAGGAGGAGTTTTAAAATTGGATTTATGAAGGAGCATTTCACTCTTTTTACAACCAGTCCAGTGAAGAGCAAAGAATTCTCTAAAACTCACAATGTTCAGATATTTGGTACTATGCACCTAGACTTCTCTAGGCAGTGGGTAAGGGCTGAACAGTAAAATAGGAAAGTAAGGTAAAGTAGAAAGAAAGTAGAAAATAGAAAAAGGAAGAAAAAGCAACGGAAAAAGAAGGAAAGAACTAGAACAAAAATAGGAGAGAAAAAAAACCCACAAATCACATTGCAGAAATGAAAATTGGGTTAAAAATGGAAACCAAAGGGATAGCAGAGGCAGAGATGGAGGTGCCTGGATGCCTTCTGTCCTAGGTGAGGGAAGAAGAGATAAATTAGCAAGAGAAAGGCACAAATGGGGCAGAAAGCTGTTTTTTAAAAAGAGGCAAAAAAGGAGGGACAGAGAACAACAAGAGAGAGAGAGTCACTTTGCCTACCTGACTAGCACTGGGTTCTGGAAGGGGAGGCCCTGACTGGGGTGACTTCACAACCATGAAGCTACACCAGAAGGGACATGGAGATGCCTGGATACTTTCTGTCCCGACTAGCACAGGAGTCTAAAAGGGGAGGTCCTGGCTGGGGGCACTTCCCAGCCATGAAGCTGTACCCAGAAGGGACATCAGAGGCAGACAACCCTATACATTTTCTTTTCTTTCTTTTTTTTTTTTTTGAGAGGTTTTTGCTATAGGGCGTGTGCACTCACCAGAAAGACAGAGAGAGACAGAGAGATAGAAAGTGAGAAATCACCCCCCGGGGGGTGGCCACACCGCAATCCCTTCTCCTCTATTCTCCTCTAGGGATCTTGGGCACACACGCGCACATGCCCAGCATGAGTTTTAAGCCACTGGGTCTGGGACTCAAACCATGTTCAACTACATTGGAGTCCAGTGACACAGCCACTACGCTAACTGCTGGTCCCCCTATGCATTTTCTGTACCTTTCTTTCCTCCCTCTTCCATTCACTTTGGTCATTAACTTTTACTTATGTTAATATTTTTGTGTTTTCTGAGTATGTTCCTATATACACACATACGCACATTTATATGTAAGTACTTCAAAATGGTCTTGGAAAAAATAGAATTAACATACAATTTTACTTCGGTGCAAAAAATTTTTTAAATCTATAGATTTTTTCATATATATATTTTTTCATATATATTTTTTTAGCAGGACAGGAACATTTGGTCTTAGTGTAGCTCTATATTTCTAATACCTAGAGTGGAGTCAAACACATAATAGGCACTGAATAAATATTTACCTAATGAATGAACAAACATATGAATAGAATATCTCAATATAAAACTATTGAAATGGAAAAATAAAGAACATTCCTCCCCTTAATTGTTTCACGTGTTCTTTCAATTTAAAAGAAGCTTTAGAATACAGAAGGAGCAACTTTTCATATCACAATGTTAATGTAGGATGAGGTGGTGATGCAGTGGTGGTACAGCTGGACCCACATGAGAGAGGTACTGAGTTTGTGTTCCAGGACTTCCCTGAGTGCAAGTGCACATGCCCGTCATTTGGGCTGGCTGAGTCTGGGGGTGTATTGGGCATGGGGACCTTGTTGGAGTACGAGTTTCTCTCTTGCTCTGTCTCAGAAGAAATAAACTTAAAATGTTTCACAATGAAAATTTTATTTAATGGACAGTTAGGAAGTTGTGGATAAAGACATTTATCAGGTTTTGGAAACCAGCAGTTAGTGTAATGGCTATGTCGCTGGACTCTCATGTAGTCGACGGTGGTTCGCGTCCCAGACCCGGTGGCTTAAAACTCACGCTGGGCGCGTGTGTGTGCATGCCCAGGAGAATGGAGGAGAAGGGATTGTGGCGTGGCCATCCCCCCTGGGGGGTGACTTCTTGCTTTCTGTCTCTCTGTCTCTCTCTGTCTGGCAAGTGCACGCATCCTATAGGGAAAACCTCTCCAAAAAAAAAAAAAAAAAGACATCTACCAGGTTTCTTGGTGGAAATGCAATTATTCTGAACAAAGAATTATTCTGGTGGAAAAATATCTGAAAAAAAAGTAGTGGTCAATGATTTTAAATGTCAAATTTATAATTGAAAGAGGAACAAAGAACTGATCAAGTATTCAGAAATTTTTAGATGCATGAAGATCTAAAATAACAGATCTGTTATAACATATTTCCATATTTGTCCTCTATATTGCAAATAGGATTGAAATACAAATATTAGAAAATATATTTGTGTCTCTAATTATCCACATCTTACTTAAACGTGTTTAAGTAAGTTGAGAATTACGCAAAAAGAATTAGACACATAGCATATAACATTCAAATTTCTGGCCCTGGACATTTGACTTAAAAAATAAAGAATTTCAAGGCTAGCTGATGGCATGGTGGTTAAAGGGGCTCAATCCCACATGGGTGACTGTGTAGTTTGAGCCCCAGACCTGGTGGCTTGAAAAAAACATACCGGATACATGTCTGCTCTTGTGTGTGTATGTGTGTCCAAAATCTTGAAAGGAAAAATGGAGGAAGAAGGATTGTGCTGTAGACAATCCCCCATGGAAGTGATTACTCACCTCCTCCCAATCCCTGCCATCTCTCTCTGGCAAGAGCACATACCCTATAGCAAATTAAAAGACAAAAAATAAACAATTTCAAGATCATTGATTTAAATGTAACAATGAAATAATTTAACTATTAGAATAAAAATGGTATGCAATTTTCTATAATCTATGTATAAATAAAAATTTTCTAGCTATGCATTAAAATACTGATATTTTTTAATATCTGAAAAAATTGCCTACATATTAAAAATAAAACTAATTTCATGGACAATTTTTTTAAAGTCTATAAAACCATTTTTTCTGTAAAGGAAATTCAGTCACCCATAACCATGATCCCCATGCCATGATCCACTCCAGTCTCTGTTAGGAGCAAAGGCATGTGCACACCCTGTACGCACACCCCAAACACAAAACTAGGACCATTTATATGGCTCCAATATTGCCGAGTACCATACCAAAGCCACACCACTGTGGCTAGCTGGTAAAGAAAAGTTTTAAACAATCGTCAAGAGATTACTGACAATAGATTATACTAAGACAACTGGAAGACAATATTTGCAACACCTATCACAGGTACAGGGTTAGCATCCCAAATAAATAACTCTTTTGAGTTGAGGTTGAGGAAAATGGGACCTAAAGTCAGACAGAAAGCCAAAAATAAAACTATATGTGTTTGTTCATTTGTACAACACACACACACACACACACACACACACAGAGGTATAAGTCAGAAGCCAATGAGATTATTTCTTTATAAAGACCAGGTCAAAATCAGTAGAGAAGATGGGAGAATTGCAACAGTAGGAGGTTTGTGGTCAACATCTTTTTTCAAATTCTGAATTTTGTAGCCATATTAATGTTGTACATACTCAAAAAATGCATTTAATAAAGAATAGGGAAAAGTAAACATAAAAATGAATTCAACTAGAAACAAATAAATCTAACTCTATTTCAAATAAACAACATAAACACACTGAAAGGAAAAAAACAAAGTGGTATATTTTTCTTTAACAAGGATTTCAGAGAAGTGAAATCAAGTGTATTTTCTGTTCTGACTATATTTTAAACTTAGTTGAGAGTTAATATTTGCTTTGAAATGAATGTAACTTGATTACATCATGTCATTTATTAATATTTGACTCTAATACTAACATTTTCTTAACATCTTAACATCTCAGTAGGAAAATAAGAAAAAGGCCAAAAGGAAATTTCTAGCCTTTTTACCCTTTGCTGTTTCTCTCTTTATATGATAGACAATAAGATACTTAATCTCCCAGCCTCTTGCAACTAGGAATAGCCATGTCAGCCTGATCCAGACCATGGAACATAAAGAAGTCTTTCACTTTCCTGCTAATGACAGAAGCAGCTGACCGCACTGCTTTCCACAGAAGTGATGCCTACACTGCAGCTGCCTGAAACAGACTATCAACTGTTCCTTGTTTCTGACTATGAAAAATTAAGATACTCTTAATTTGGCTTTCTGCTAAATGAAAATAAAACATCTCCCTCTTATACAGAGATCTGCATACCCAAATCATGCCTTCAGGCTAGAATTATATAAATAAAATTATTTCAGGTAGCAAAGATCGATTCATTCTTACAGGTATTAAAACTTTATCTACATAATTTTTTGGAGAGGTTTTTGCTATAGGGCACGTGTGCTCACCAGAAAGAGAGAGAGAGACAGAGAGACAGAAAGCGAGAAATCACCCCCCAGGGGGATGGCCACACTGCAATCCCTTCTCCTCCAGTCTCTTCTCGGGATCTTGGGCACGCATGCACATGCACCCAGCGTGAGTTTAAGCCACCAGGTCTGGGACTTGAACCATGGTTGACTCCATGGGAGTCCAGCGACATAGCCATTACACTCACTGCTGGTCCCTCTACATATTTTTTCACATGAATTTTCTTATTTAACTCTCAATATACTTAAGAACAAGGATTATGATATCCATTTTCTATATATAAAAACACATTGAAATTCACAGATTTTGTATACTCAAGAGCATTTAGCTTATAAGAAAAATCAGGATTTAACATCAGGACTTTCTTAACTGATTTTCACCACATTACCGAACTTATATACCAGATAAACTTGAATAAACTTTAAACACACCAAAAGTCACCATACTACTATCAAGGCAGAATCCAGAGAAGTATACTTTAGTAAAAACCCTGGTAGATACTGCTTTTGTCTGCTTCTTCAATTTACAGTACAGTCTTAACACCTTAGAACTGTACATGTTATTATAATGGGATTCCAAATTTTAATGTTCATTACAAGGTCAAAAAACTTGACTTTTTTTTAGTTAGTAAAACTATTTCATGAATTTGCCATTTTTCTTGAGTAAATTTTAATAATTTTCTGATTTTTGGCAAAACGGTCTTTAAATTACTTACTCAAATTAGCTACAACACTGAGAAAATTATTTCTTTCCTGATTTTCAAAACAAATAATTGATAATTCTTCTATTTCTTAGAAATTATGTATAGGGTTTGAGGCACAGAAGTACTGAAAGTTCCTGATGAAATATTACATCAACTCACGGGTACATGACTGTGACTAGTAAGAAACTATTTGTACTATTAAAAAGCTGTACTGGAATTCAAAGACTGAGTGTCCTAAATTCCAGTTTTATTAATTTCATAAAGATTATTATAAGTATTAAAACCTTATCTACTGTGCATTAGCTAGTTTGTTAATTACTAGGAATGCATATATTCATATATTGGGTTGTTGGGAGAGTCATGACATATTTTTCTATGTTTACTATGCAAAAATGAGTCACAACTTTTCATATGACTCAATAACGTAATATATATATAACACCCAATGAGCTCATCATTCAGTATGACAGTCTTCAAAGCAGCTATTAAAGAAATGTATTACATTGTGACAAGTAAATATGGAAACGTTTATTTAAAAAGTAATGACACAAAGAAGCACTTACCTCTGTCATGAAATGTCATTTTATATGAGGTACCATCTGATCTGGGATTAATATTTTTCTGGTGAGAGAAATTGTACAGATTTGTGGTGAGAGAGGGAAAAGTGAAGAACAAGTGCAATACATTTAGAGGAGGCAAGAGAGTTATATTAAAGCCAGTTTAGGAAAACTTGTGAAAGAGTTTTACTGAGTAAATGAAACCCTTTAGGGGCCTTTAAGAAAAAGGAGAAACATAAATTTTTGTTTGCCAGATCAATTTTTGCCTTGTTTAAACTTACAGAGAAAAGAAATATATGCTTTGTCAACAATTTAACTGAATTGTTAAAGTATTTTTTTGTATTTCTGTTTTATTTTACTTTGTATTATATTCCTTCAATTCAATAGAAAACATTCTTTGGAAAATTTCAAATCTTCCTTACCTAAACTAAGAAAAGATGATAATTTACATATATATCTAGTTGAAATGAATAGACTTCATGGCAAGAATAAGAAAAAAAAAAAAACTCAAGGAAAATTTAATCATAAAAAGCTGTGCCTATTTATACTTTCCTCTGTGGGACTCCAGAGAAGGATATTTATATAAGTATTTACTTCCCCATAGTTTTCCATACTTACTGGAAAAATGCAGTATTAAACATAAACACTGTTTCTTTTTCTTTTTGGAGAGGTTTTTGCTATAGGGCGCATGCACTTGCCAGAAAGAGAGAGACAGAAAGCGAGAAATCACCCCCTAGCGGGGATGGGCACACTACAGTCCCTTCTCCTCCATTCTCCTCTTGGGATCTTGCGTGTATACACACGTGCCCGGTGTGGGTTTAAGGCAGCGGGTCCAGGACTCAAATGGCGGTCAACTACATAGGAGTCCAGTGACATAGCCATTATGCCAACTGCTGGTACCCCAAATAAACATTGTTTCAATCACCATATGTAACTAATAGTTATACAGCTGAGCATGTATTGTTAAGTTCTCATGAGATAGTATATTCTTTCTCTTACTTTACAATGTATGAAAGCATTAGCAGCATATAGTGTAAACGGAGGTTATCTTATTATCTATGCATGGTACAGTTACCACTGAAGTTCAATTAAACCACTAAAGTGTAAACTTGTCCTACAAGACCCCTTACTCCCCTGCACCCACCCACAATTTACCTCTTTTTCTTAACCTGTTCATGGGGCTTAACATAAAATCCTCCCATTTCCCTTCATCATGGAGAGAAATTCATTTTAACGACTTGCCTTCAACTATTGGGTTGTTTATCTTAAGTTTGCTTTGCTTCATATGGCATATATGCCTGTATATTGTACATTTATATGCCCAAGAAATATATGTGAATTGAATCTCACACAGGCATGTGACATGTTTTCTAAGCTGCCATATCCAGGAGTCAAACCATGTAGTTGGCCAAGTGATGTCTAGGTGCCTTAACTACTACACCACTGGCTAGCCCAGGAAGCCACATATTAATCAACTGCTATAAACTGGTATTGTCTTACCAGATAACACTTGTGTTCACGAGTTCACTCATTTAGTGAACAAATAATTTTTTTTTAACATTTTCAATATTCCAGTTTCTGGAATAGGCTCCTGAGAAAGTAATAAGGGATGAAAAGGTCTGAGATCACAGAGCTTAGGGTGTGTATAGATAGACAAATGTAATTTTCTGACCTCATGTTTTTTTTTTTTTTTTGAGAGATTTTCACTATAGGGCGCGTGCGCTCGCCAGTCAGACAGAGAGAGACATAGAGACAGAAAACGAGAAATCACCCCCCAGGGGGGATGGTCACGCCGCAATCCCTTCTTCTCCGTTCTCCTCTCGGGATCTTGGGCATGCACGCACACGCGCCCGGCGTGAGTTTTAAGCCACAGGGTCTGGGATGCGAACTGCGGTCGACTACATGGGAGTCCAGCGACATAGCCATTATGCTAACTGCTGGTTCCCTAACCTCATTTAGACAAAACAGTTGGAGAAAAGGATTTCCCATTGGATAGATGAGATCTATGAATAAAATGCTGGTAGACAGCATTTTCTGTTTTGATTTTGCCCACGTACACATCAAGATTCTTAAAAAGATTGATTGGACTTATTTTTATTGTTTGTATATTTTCTGGAGCAATAAAATGCTGAAGTAACTATACGATAGATATTTTAAAATCTGGAATATTTAATTAATGTAAAAGACCTTTGAATTATAGGTCTCTATGAGAAGATAAATTAATATGGCTAAATTGGATTATAAATTGAGGTACCGGGTCAGGCTAAGCTATCATGGCATCCAAAGTAAGCAAGAAAATGAAGAAATCAAGAAATAAACATATTTTTGCTAAACAGTTAGATAAAAAGGACGGCCGGTGGCTTAATGGTTAAGGCTCCGGACTCCCACATGGCCTATCCCCTGAGAGTCATGCTTGGCACATATGTGTGAGTGCCAAGAATCCTGACAGGAGAATGGCATGTTTTTAAAGCCACTAGGTTGGTGGCTATCATCTCTGGGGATGGGGGGGGATGATTTCTTATTTTCCCTCTCTCTGTCTCTCTGTCTCTGTCTTTGATGAGTGCGTACTCTGTATAGCAAAAACCTAAAAAAGAAAAAATAAATTAAGCCATAGTGAGTTTTCTCCCACAAAGATGCAACATGCAGGACAACATCAACAGCTTTAACAGCTAGAGGTGAATTGATAAATTGGCTCCAGGCATTCCTTCAAAGAGGGAGCAAATAAGATCAATTACACAATACTTAATTCCCACAGAAGAAAGCAAACCAGATTTTTAGGAGAAGTATAACTATCTGGTTTTTATATCTACAGGAAATCTTCCCCAAGGGTACTCCTAGTTTAGGCCATTTTGTGATATAGCCTGAACTCAGTTCATGAGTCAAAAATACTGAAGTGAGCACATAATGAATTTCACAGCACTGTTCACATAATGGTCCTCCTTGCCTGACGATGGTAAAATGACAGTGAGTAGTTTGCTAAAAGAATCTCTGCTTACATACCCCTCAGGAGAAACCCAGGACTGCAGTTCTTCCTGGGCTCATGAATTGCATATGAGTTTTGTTCATTCACTTTGTGCTCCATTTTCATAGTAAGGCAATGGCTTATGAAACTTTTTTGGATTACTTAAAGCTTATTATTAATATACATCACCATTACTACTTCTAGGGTTATTCAACAAATACAGAGCCTTTTTTTTTCAGTATAAATTATTGAGACAACTCTCTTATGTGGCAGAATAAGGAAGCATAAGATTTGATTTTTTAAAAATTTTTATTATTTTTAGTTTTAGTATTGCTAAAGGGCACTTGTGCTCACTGAAGAGAGACAAAGAGAGGGAATATGGTGGCCATGTCACAATGCCTTCTCCTCCATTTTCCTTTTGGGACTTGGGCACACATGTACACATGCCTGGTATGTTTTTTAAAGCCACTAGGTCTGGGACTAGAGCCACACATTCAATCATGTGGGATCCAGCAGCCTTAACCACCATGCCACCCACTGACTCTCTACCCTGATCTTAAATGTTACATTACAATAAAGATGATTACCCTCTGGGAAATAAATCATCAATCTGGGGCTGTCAACCATAATGATAGATTTAGTTTGTCTATACCTTCTCCTTGTATTAGTGAGTGTAAGCTAATAGTTTCACACATACTCTCAAAAGTCGAAACATGTTGAATACCTGGACTGTCATAGAATGTATTTCTTAGTTTTGTAAGATGGTGGATGACCAGTTTGATGGGCAGCTTTCTCCTATACAGTTGGTCATGTGCCAGAGTAACAGAAACTCCCCCTCTTTTATGTGGTGTTGGCGGTATGTTCGCTGACTATAGCTACTTGGGATAGGAGCAGAATAGATGAAATCTTCACTGGAGTCCTTACAGCCAGGCATGGGAGTGGCAGTCATCACTTTCATAGCCACTCCATTTGTTAAACTGTGATCAAATACATGACCATGATATAACAGTAGGGGAAGATAAGATATATACCTTTTTTTTTTTTTTTGAGAGGTTTGTGCCTTAGGGTGGTTTCACTCACTAGAAAGAGAGACGGAGACAGTTAGAGAAAAAGTGAGAAATCACCTGCCAGGAAGGATAACAAAGCCAGAATCCCTTCCCTCTCCACTCTCCTCCTGGGATCTCTGGCATGCATGCACATGTGCCCAGTGTGAGTTTCAAGCAACCAAGTCCAGGACTTGAACTACAGTTGCAATGTGGGAGTCCAGTGATATAACTTTTATGCTATCTGCTGGCGCCCAAATATATACATTTTAACTGGGTAACTGTTACATAGTGACATATCCATGCCTTTGAAATGGGACCTTGAATGCTGCATGTATAGTTAGTGTACTTTAGCTATACTAACCACATCAATCACATATACAACATTTGCCAAACACCCAGAATAGATGTACTCAGAAGCTTAACTGACAGAAAAGAAAATATAAGACATTAAATGGCAATAACATAATTCTCAAAAGTATGTGTGTTTATAAAGTAAATGGATGTCATCCTTCTCTTTTCCTTAAGAAGGAAAGTTAATTTGGCCATATTGAAGCAGTAACCTATGCTTCAGGAAGAGACTCAAATGAATTATTCTGTGTGAAAATGTATACACACAGATTTGTTACTAGTTTATTAATTTACACTCAAATATAGAACTGCTGCAGGGATTTGGTACTTACCTTATATCCAGAGTTTTATATAGAAAAGCGATATTTAAAGGAAAAATTGCCAGAGGGCACTCACCAGAGTGAGACAGAGAGTAAGAAAGCACCTTCCATGAGAGAAAGTCACACCACAATCCCTTTTTCATTTCTCTATGCTTGGAGGGATTTGGGGCATGCACACACATATACTCAGCATGTTTTACAAGTCACTGGATCTGGGATTCAGTGCAGTTGTTCATGTGGGATTCAGCAGTCTTAACCACCATGCCAACTGGCTGACTCAGAAAGATATATATTAATTAGCTGCCTTAAAATGACATTGCTGGGACTGGAAGGTGGTGTGGTGGTTAAGGGCACTGGACTCCCACTGACCAACCGTGGTTTGAGTCCCGGACCTGGTGGCTTGATTTCTCACTTTCCCTCTCTCTGTCCCTCTCTGTTCAAATAAAAATAAATAAATAAAGTTAAATAATTCTTTTAAAAAATGACATTGCCTTACTAGCTAACACATGTTTTCACAAATTTATTCTTTAATTGAGCAAATAACTTCTTGAACATTTCTATTTTCCATTTTTTTGGACAGGCCCCTTGAAAAGCAATAAGGGATGATAAGGTTTTAAACCAAAGAGCTTGGGGTATAATGAAGAGATAGACAAATGTGGGAAAAATAATTTAATTAAATAATCATTCTGGCTTTTTGTCACTTCTATAAGACACTCAGGAAAAGACAATTACAAAAATTATCTTTCAACTCCTTCGGAACTCTAACCCTCCCACCATTAAGAGCATGAAGGAACTCGAATTTGAGTCTACCAATGCTTCCTTTTGCCTACACTGGAGAACTAAGAGGACTTTAAATCATATGGGGTAACCCATTCAGGTGATGACATTTGTAGATGATGGAATGAAGGAGCTGGAGATAGCATACATGGCAGGTCCAAAATAGAGACAATGGAATCAGTGACAGACTTCTACTAATGTCAGAAACCAACTAACTCCTGTACAAATCTAAGATAGTGTTTAAGGTGTTTGATGGCATGTACTTGTGAAACAGGCAGACTTTCTGTCTTGGGACCTAAGGCAAAGGCCTATGCCATTGTTCTGGTTAGTAAAGATATGAACACACATTTAAACAGTGGTTGAGGGGTAGTGGACATGGAATGATGAGTAATGAACAGGTCAGAAATGACCATTTTAATCTAAAGATCAGAGGTTATATGCCTAAATTTAAAAAAAATAATAAGCCACTTGAAATCATTTTACAGCCACCCAAAGTACCAATGTTCCTGTCAAAAACATTTTAAAGGGTCATCTAAAAAGTCATGATGCATTTTTGGATAGAAAATATAGAAAAAATATGTCATGATTTTCTGACTACCCACTAGAAGAAATTTCTAGAAACTCACTGATATGAGGGCCAAGCTAAGTTTTTCTCATTTAGAAAAATTAAGATAACAAAATATCCTCCGACTATAGTTCTGAATGAATTTAAATCCAGTATGCAAGTAAAGTGACAGACTTCTACTAATGTCAGAAACCAACTAACTCCTGTACAAATCTAAGATAGTGTTTAAGGTGTTTGATGGCATGTACTTGTGAAACAGGCAGACTTTCTGTCTTGGGACCTAAGGCAAAGGCCTATGCCATTGTTCTGGTTAGTAAAGATATGAACACACATTTAAACAGTGGTTGAGGGGTAGTGGACATGGAATGATGAGTAATGAACAGGTCAGAAATGACCATTTTAATCTAAAGATCAGAGGTTATATGCCTAAATTTAAAAAAAAATAATAAGCCACTTGAAATCATTTTACAACCACCCAAAGTACCAATGTTCCTGTCAAAAACATTTTAAAGGGTCATCTAAAAAGTCATGATGCATTTTTGGATAGAAAATATAGAAAAAATATGTCATGATTTTCTGACTACCCACTAGAAGAAATTTCTAGAAACTCACTGATATGAGGGCCAAGCTAAGTTTTTCTCATTTAGAAAAATTAAGATAACAAAATATCCTCCGACTATAGTTCTGAATGAATTTAAATCCAGTATGCAAGTAAACAGCCAGTATAACACTGTGTAAGAAGTGCTGTGATTCAGGACCCTATGCAATTATACAGGAGAGTCATCCCTACACTGTTCTTAAACAATAACAGGGAGCAAGTGCCAATGTTGGACAATAAGTACATGGTTTGTGCCAAAATAGAAAAAGAAGATATATAATGAGTAGTCATAAAACAAATTGTACTAAATTTAAATGATTTTTTTCTGAATATTTATCCTTTCTGTTCAGGAATTTTTAAATTTCTTATAGAATTCTGGTACCAATCAATGTCAAACCTTTTTTTTTTTTAACTTTCCAATCAAAATGAACATAGTTTAAAATCTAAATGCTCTGCATCTAAAACATTTTTTGAAATATCTTGGTTATTGAAATTTCCAAATCTTGGGGGAAAATGAAGTGACACAACATGATTCATTATGATGGTGGATGGCTGTTCCAGAGTCTCCCTACATCTTATCATAAAAGAAAGCCATAAAGGAAGCAATATTATTATTTTTTAAGAGGTTTTTGTTTTAGGGCATGTGCATTCTCCAGAGAGAGACAATCAGACAAAGTGAGAGGGAAAGTGAGAAATCACCCGCCCCCCAGGGGGATGGCCACGTCGCAATCCCTTCTCCTCCATTCTCTTCCTGGGATCTTGGGCACACACACACACGTCTAGCATGGTTTTGAAACCACTGGGCTGGGACTCGAACTACGGTTGGCCATGTGGGAGTCCAACAATGTAACCATTATACAATATATCTGTTGGTCCTGGAAGTATTATTTTAATGGAAAAATGTGCATAAGTGACATGGATATATAATGAAGTTACATGATTTAAATATTTAACATATTGGGATAAAAAGACACAAATACCCATTTCTTTCAGCATTAACATTTTACAAATGTCACTGGGACTTAACTTTTTCTGTCATTGAGTCAACAAACCTTGTCCCATTGATGGCACTTAAAAGGAACACTGACAAATAATCACCTTGTAATTCTCATATCTATATACTTCTGTAGCTACCAAGTTTAGCCTTTCTTCTGACTGACATTATTTGTTCTTTAGAAATGTTAATGCTATGCAGATTAAATTTTGCTAACTCAGGAATCGATATATCTCTTTAAAGATAAGGTTGCATATCTCTTCTTAAAAATTTACATTAATATTATGCTTTTTTCCCCCCTTAAAAGAAAACTCCAGGGCTGGATGGTAGCACAGTGGTAAAACTCAATGCTCTGTGAGCACTGAATAGGCATAGAGAATCTATGTGCACAACATTGCCTTCTTTTCAAGTTCTTCCTGTCATTTATACTCTTGTTAACCATAAGCTACTCTTTTAAATCTCACACAACTCTGTTGGCTTTGCTTGACTAAACATAGCTGGGATATGTTCAAGCAATACCATATAAACAATGGGTCATTCTCCCAGCTCCTCTCTCCTATCTTGCTTTCTTTTTTTTTTTTTTTTTTTTTTCCTGAGAGATTTTTGCTATAGGGTGCATGCACTTGACCCAAAGACAGAGAGAGAAACAGAGACAGAAAGTGATAAATCACCCCTCAGGGGGAATGGCCATGCCTCAATCCCTTCTCCATTCTCCTCTCAGGATCTTGGGCACACACACACATGCACCAAACCTGAGTTTAAGCCACCAGGTCCAGGACTCGAACTGCAGTTGACTACATGGGAGTTCAGCGACATTATGCTAACTGCTGGTCCCAATCTCTCTCTCTCTCTCTTATTTTTTTTTTTGAGGGGGTGCTCGCCCCAAAGACAGAGAGACAGAAAGTGAGAAAGCAAGAAATCACCATCTAGGAGGACTGGCCATGCCTCAATCCCTTCTTCTCCATTCTCCTCTTGGGATCATGAGCACACACGCACACGCACCCAGCATGAGTTTAAGCCACCAGGTCCAGACCTCAAAACCCGAACAACTACATGGGAGTCCAGTGACATAGCCATTACACAAACTGCCGGTCCCTCTACAGACATTAAACCAACCAAATCTTGGGGAGAAAAGGCAACATTAGAAATCCAGAGACGTTTTCTAGGTAAATTATGGATCTCTGAACCGACTACAGATGGAACTATTTCTTCTTCTGGAGTTCTCTATTCCCACATAATAAATGCAGGCAATACATGTTTATCCAGCCTATTCTTATCAACACTTCTCAAAGAATTCCTGTTGGATCACTCCAAAGGGATAATTGTGACCATGTTTACCTTATGGGCACTTCAGTACTTGTTAATACCTCAAGGAGGATTCCCCTCACAAAAGGACATAAGCATGCAACACATTTCCTATTATACACAAGACCTAAGCTGGCAATCCCCACTTTCAAATTCCAATATACTAACACCTCACTTTTCTGCCAAGGCAGATGTATAGGACGTCTCTTCTGGACACCTCTTACAGTCCCATCACAAGGCAATTGCCAGTTACTTAACAACATGGAACCATACTCAAATGTTTTGGGACCAAATATGGGGCACTCTATACCTGGAACATTTTAACTCATCTCAACACCAAAAATACCCATTAAGGACTCCAATTACAGCAGCTAACTTTGCCTCCCAGGGTGTAACTATTAGTAGAACTCAAGTCTTCACTACATTCCAGGGTGGCTCTATACGAGCTAGGAATAAGATTACAAGGCAAGAGTCTCTCTCTCTTTTTTGTTCAATATGAAGTTCTGGGCCAAACTTAATGCCTCTCGGGGAGTTTACTAGATCTGAGGACATTGGACTTATTTAGTCCTCTCACCTGGCTGAAAAGGCCTATGTTCATTGGACTATATAATCACTAATATTAAAATGGCATGAGGAAACGCTTCCCTACCGATTCCTCTCAGAGCAAATGCTAGACTATACAAATGAGCAGGATCCCTAATTCCCTTGAGCATTGCTCTTAGTGCTCTTATTGGTATAGGGGACATGGCTACTAGTGGTAGCTCTCTTGGATTACAACAGCAGTTGTCTACTGAGACAGCTGAAGCCTTCTGAGTTACAGCAGAAAGCCTAACAAGAATACAGGAACAATTAAATTTCTTGGTGGGAAAACCTCAGAGCCTTAAATTTTCTCACTGCAGGAGAAGGGGGAACTTACACATTCTTAAAAGAAGAATGTTGAATGCTGTTGAAGATAGTTTATAGTTTTATCAATTGGACTAGGAAGAAGTGTTCACATATTGAAATATTCACTTTGTAAGCTAAATAATGTGATTGAATGTATAAAAGAAAAAGAAATTAAAAATATGTAAAAAGAAGAATGTTGTTATGTTAATCAATCTGCATTAGATCAACAATATGTTAAAATTTTTCTTGAAAAAGCCACAGAAATTGAAAAACTAGGATCTTCCTCATGGGACAATACAAACTGTCTTTTAAATCTCATATTGCTACTAGTGGTCCCACTTATAATGATTATCTTGGTTATAAGCTTTGGTCCTCCATTGTTGCAGGCCCTTACTAAGCTTGTTACCAACCAAATACAATCTATCTTTGTGTTACAACAATATCAACCAGGACCTAATAATATCAACCTCTCCCCTCTAGACACAGCTGCTATAGCCTTCCCTGATTCATGTGAGGACTCTTCTGAAGTCTCTGCATAATCTTGGGCTGGCCTGACAGAGAGCAAGGACTAAGACTCTGACTCCCCTCTCTTTGGCCCATTTGTCAGCTGGAAGAAGCTACAGAAGAAGAGACCTTCAGTCCATTTTACCTGCATGACTTCAGGGTCTCAAGTCCTTGAGGGGGAAATGTGGTAGGCAGTTAGCTAGTAATGAGCGGGTAACCCTAACAGAATAGCAGAAGGACAAATGTCACATCAATCACAATTTATCAAGAGTTACCACCAGACCCTCCATGAGATGCCTTCTTACCCAGCCCCTGGCACCAGGAAGGTGAGGCAAATGCCTTTCCTTCCTTGGTACCTGAGGAAGACACACAGGGACGATTATAAATTTCTCTCTTACCATCCTTCATGAATACAAAAAAGACCCAACCATGTATTTGTCAACATCCTGATTCCCACTGCAGCGATATAAACTAACCAGGCAGTTTATTCTAATTAAACATCCTGGGTCACACTGGGCATGCACAGGTAAGTAATGAAATTCTTCAAATTCTTCACCTGGGAGAGAGATGCACAAGTGCAGGAGAAAGCCCCAAACAAAGGACATAGACAGTGTGACAGACCTCCGGCCATTAAATATTCATGACCACCTCTAGTAATAAAAGTAACACCAAACTAGTTCCAAACGCAGTTGCTACCTAGCAAGCTGCCTGTCCAAAGGTCTTTTGGATGTACTTCTTTTCTAAAATCTTTCTTTCCTGTTAAATTCTCTTTTCAACTTACTTTTATTGTGGTTGTGGCTTTATTTTGCGCCTAGGGACAGGTCTCTAATGTTAGTGATCTGGCCCCAAAGAACCAAGGACTTCAGAACACAGCTCAGTACTCTCCCATCCTATGACATTACTAAATTTGCTGTAGGTTATAACCCAAATTTTTCAGCCATGTTTTTCTGTTCAGTGATGAACTAACTTATATACTAATAAACTCAAGAAGTGTAAGAGAGTTAAATCCCTATGAGTTAAACTTTCAGTAATGAGAGACAGGAAGGAGTTAGCAGCTAATTTTTTTTCCTTCTTTCATCTGATACACTGCGCTGAAATATACTGTATTTATATGACCTCTCAAGACACTAACTGCACAGGAGAGCTAGGATTTTCAGTAAATGTGTCATCAGCTTAGTCATACACCACGTTGTATTTACATTCCATCCTTCCTTGATCTATTGATATTTCTCTTTTCCCCATAATTTTCCTTTCTTGAGATTGCAACAATCAATGAAAGATTAGCACTAAAATTGCTCCACAGGTTTCCTAGGTAGACCACAGGAAGATTGCTCAAGGCCATCCATAGGGACCGGCAAATGCAAAATTTCTGAATCTGTACACTGTTCAAAGAACAGCAGCGTCCAGTTTAGCTGGATGTTAATAAACAAGTGCAAGAATATTTCAAGATGAACTGAGAGGTAACTAGGAACTGGATTATGAGTGGTCTATTTGGTGTTTGAAAGTACTTTATCTTTTTATCCCCTTGAAGTAAATAGGACGCTAATGGAGGGTTTTGAGGAATGCAGAGAAAATAAGTAAATTCTTAAAGGATTGTAATAGAAATCAACAACTGAGCTTTTCCTGCCTGTTGATACCATCAAGAAAATAACAATTAAAGCCTCCCTTCACAATGCCATCATTTCTAAGTCAGAGTCTCCTTAAGACCCTGAACAGTTGTGAAAGCTCTTCATCAGAGAGTTAAAGCTTTGAAAACAACCAGTGAGAGTTTGAGGAGTCATTCTCAGCAATGAAGAACACTTATAGGCTATGTGATAATGGATAGAAATCTGAACAAGTGCTCCAGGGCTTTGGATTTGTCATGTATGCTTCTGTGGAGAAGGTGGGGACAGTCATGAATGCAAGGCCACACAAAGGAGATGGAAGAGTAGTGAGCAAAAAGGGCTGTTTCAAGAGAAGATTCTCAATGACTAGGTGTCCACTTACCATGAAAGAGATCTTAGTCTGTGGCATTAAAAATGATGCTGAAGAACATCATGTAAGAGATTATTTTGAACTGTATGAGAAAATTGAAGTGATTGAAATTATAACTGAGAAAGGAATAAGAAAAGAGCCCTGGGACCAGCAGTTAGCGTAATGGCTATGTCGCTGAACTCCCATGTTGTCGACCGCGGTTCAAGTCCCGGACCCAGTGGCTTAAACTCACGCCAGGTGCGTGTGCATGTGTGTCCAAGATCCTGAGAGGAGAATGGAGGAGAAGGGATTGAGGTGTGGCCATCTCCCCTGGGGAGGCGATTTCTTACTTCTATCTGTCTGTCTGTCTTTCTGGCCAGCACATGCGCCCTATAGCAAAAATCTCTCCCCTCAACCCCCCAAAAAAAGAGAGTCTTTGCTTTGGTAACTTCTTATGATCATGACTCCCTTGAGGGAGAGTGTTGTGGAGGCAGAAGCCCTTGCCCCTATTATGGAGGGGATTAATACTTTGCCAAAGCACAAAACTAAGGTGGTTATAGTGATTTTAGCAGAAGCAGTAGCTATGGCAGTGGCAGAAATTTTTCATGACTTCCAGGAAACAGAAGAGGTTTAGTAGGAGAGGCGAGCCAGAGAAATGATAGGGAAGGTATACACTATAGAAGCCTTGTGTACTAAGCCAAGCACAATGGTATCTAAGCCTCACTGTGACAAACAGGATATATTTTAGATAATCATCATGTGTACAGGTAAGAAACTAAAAGACTATGTTTTTGACTAATTGTATACCAGGTTATTTCAGTTTCTATTGTGGAAAGTCTAAAAATTTCCAATGAAGTGGTGTTTTGTTTCTTTGTTTGAGAGGTTTTTGCTATAGGATGTGTGCGTACATCAGAAGGACAGAGAAAGACAGGGAGACAGAAAGCGAGAGATCACCTGCCATGGTGGATGGTCATGCCGCAATCCCTTCTCCTCCATTCTCCTCTCGGAATCTTGGCCACACATGTACGTGTGCCTGGCGTGAGTTTAAGGCACTGGGTCCGGGACGATTCAACCGCAAACGAATCAACCACAGTCGATTACATGGGAGTCCAGCGACATGGCCATTACACCAACTGCTGATCCCACCAGTGAAGTGTTTTAATGTTGCTTATTTTTCACTTTTTTTTTTTTTTTTAAATTTTGGTAACATGCTAGTGACTGTCAAATGTAATATTCTGGTCATGAGGCTAAGTAAATGTGTCTTTAAGGGCTATTAGGCAGTGTAGTGGTTAAGGAGCTGGACTCCCACATGGCCAACTACGGTTCAAGTCCCAGACACAATGGCTTGTGTGTGTGCTTGAGTGCCCAAAGTCTTGAGAGAAGAATGGATAAGAAAAGCAGAGAGAGCCAGAGAAAGGGAAAGTGAAAAATCACCTCCCCCACGGGGGGATGGCCATGCTGCAGTTCCTTTTCTTCCATTCTCCTCTTGGGATTTGAGGCATGCATGTACCTGGCCTGGTGTGATTTTCAAGTCACAGGGTCTGGAACTTGAGCCACAGTTGGCCATGTGAGAGTCCAGTGCCTTAACCACCACACCGTGAAGAAAGAAAGCAGACTGAGAAGGATTAGCAAGTGAGATAGTAGGAGAAGGCAGGGGAGGGTGTCCTAGAAAATAAGCGAAGAAAGTTTTATAAAAGAAGGAGTGACCAGTTGTGCAGAGATATAGGGAGATTCCATTTGGCAACATGGAGAATATTTATCACAGAACAAACATTTTCTTCCCCGAGGGTCTTGTTCTGTTGCCATCCTCCTACCTCAGCCTCCTGAGTTGCTAGACCTGGAGGAAGGTATCACCATGCCTGGCTTTGAGAACAACCATTTTTATAAGGAAAGGAGACTTACTTACTTTTCTTATTTGAAAGGAGACAGGAGGTATCAATTTCTCTTCAGACTAAGCCCACTTTCCATCTGAGCCTTGCTCTATTTGACTATCCCCATTACTTTATTAATGTAAGAGTACAGTAGTTTGAGGCATTAAAAGGCCATTTGATCATCCCCATGACCACATCTCTAATTCTGCATACCCATTGCCTGCCTGCCTTTCTCCATATCATTCTGTCATCAAAGATATTGCTATAATTCTGTTCTCAAGAGGAAGTCAGATATATGAAGAAAAAGGAGTAAAGTCTTTCTTTATATTCCAAAATAAGCCCTTGAAAGCTTATAATGACAGCTTAAGAGAGAAAAGAGTCTTTGAAATCACTTTAAAGATAAAGAACAAAAGCCTGAGGGAGTAAGAGCTTTAAGTTTAAGCTATAAACCACAGAATAAAGATGACTTCGTGGTGCTGAGGGAAGTTATTTCTGCTCTGAAAGACATAAATTCAACAAGTTTATGGGAAAAAGAGGATTACTAGAAGGACATCAGGGAATGAGACTTTAAATGCTAGTTTCTTGAGCAGTATCCTTTTGCAAGAACCTTCCCCTGCACACTTCCTGCCCCAGAGCCTTCTGTTGACAACTATAAGGAAAGTAATAGAAACCATAAAAATTTGGGGAATCTCACAGCAAAAGCCTTTCTGACAAGCCCTATAACCATGATAGTACCTGATTGATAGGTTAGTATCAATAGGTTAGTAACAAGTGAGAATAAGTCTCTAATTAGCTGGGGCTGACTCAGTTTCTTGTAAGAGAGTATAGTAGAAAACACATCTAAATATTACTCAGTGTCTGCAAAAAATGCTGAGGGAGTACCGCAGACTGACAGAAGGCCAGAGTCATAACAAAAGGATGTTGGATACATGGCACATGGAAAAGGAGGCTATGGGGGAACCACAACAGATACCTTCAATTCCTTCTCATCCAGCTACAGCAAATGTTAGTGAAGTTTAATTTGGCCAGAATCAGGCAGAAACAGGATCTCTGACTCGGCCTGTGGCTTTATACTGGTAGCCAGTGTGAACAGAGAAGTGAGAGAGAACAGACATAAAGTTTGTAACTTTCAGACTATATAAATTTTCTCAGTTGAAAGAGAAATGAATTGTCCCTTATGCAATGTATGAATTTAAAATTTACAAAATGTTATCAAACACAAGAAAATGTAAATGTAAAGACAAGGAAGAAAAATGATTATAGGTGATTTTTGTCTTGATTTTTCTGTTTTCAACTTAAAAATCAAATTTTTTACTAAGTATTTAAATAATCAATTACATAAAATTTTTAAGAAGTTTTTCATAGAAAATATCCTTTAAAAAACTCTACATACTGAGACAAAACAAACAAACAAAAAACAATACACACACACACACACAAAACTAATTCATATAGGGAACAACAACAGCAAAAGCTTATTTTACAAGAGTATAGAAGGTATTTACAGACTAATTTTTTTGAAGACTACTCTACTTACAGAAGATATAAGGGATATAGACTCTCAAATTATAGCAAAACAAATCCACTTAGATCTTCAAGGATGATTAAATATATATTACTTTCAGTCTGTAGAAAAGTCATAATTTAGAAGTTTAATAATTTTCTTGTTTGTGAGCATTTGGGTTTACTAGCAGTCACCATGGAATTATAAGTTGGTGCAACCATGTTGGAAAGAAAATACATGGTATTCATTAAAAGAGAAAGGGCATATCATTGATCCAGAAATTGATCCCCACGTGTATTCTTCCAAATCTTCCAATATACATATCAAAGGATGCTTTTTACAGTTTAGTAACAGCAAAAAGAATGGAAATGACCTAAATGATTATCATTATAGAAGATTTCCCAAATATATTATTAAGTAAATAAAATAATATGCAAAAGAAGGTACCTAGTATGATTATAATTGTTCAAATAAATAATTACCATATATACTGAATGTATACAATTTCTAGTAGAAAGATAAAGAATTCTTTATAAAAATTAACTCTGTGAAAAGGGACTGGGACAAAGGTAAAATTTCAGTCTTCCTCAATCTCTATAATATTGTTTTTAATCATATACGTGTGTCATATTTATTTTTAAAATGTGTTTGTAAGTTTTGGGCATGTGGTATTGTTCTTAACATAGATCATTTATTTTTTTAAAGCGAGCATTACTTTTTAAAGTATTTAGATTTTTTTTCTACTATGCTTTAGTAAAATTTTACTGACTCCAGTGATATTTCCATTTGGAAACATTCCAGAATTTTGAAGGACAATACTTGGTTTCAACTGGGTTCCTGGTAGTTTTTCTTCTAAACAATATGTAAATACCTTTCCAAGTATGTCACAGTAACTCTATAGTCTTGTTTGTTATGTTTTCTCAGTAGTCTCTATGAAATTGATAAAACACCAACTAAAAAGCAGAGGCTGACCTTTTCATGTCTCTTCCCTGAGAAACAACAGAACTTGCCAGCTGCCTTTCTCCTATGCGGATTTAGGAAAGATGTGGTCCTAAGAAACCGTTTTCTTACTTTGGTAACCATCACTCAGATAAAAAAACTATAACAAGGACTCAAGATATAAAACGGAATAGATTAGCAGTGAGTGAGTATTTAGAGAAGACTGTTACAATGATATGAACTCCTCTAACTGCAGAACTGGAAGGGTTGGGGATTACTTTCTTGTCTACATATGGAGATTGACTGCAGTCCTGAGGACTGTGCTACACTCTTCATAAATACAAACTTGCATAATCTTAAGGATGCTTTGAGATAGATGCCATCATTTTCTTATTTTAAAGATGAGGAATGCCCATAGAATGTAGGAAACCTCCAAGTGGATGTGACTAGGACATGTGAGAACCAGGGTTTGAACCTAGGGAATCTGGCTCCACAGACTTACAGTTACTCCTAGTTGCACTTAACCATTGCCATTAAGTTATCCTACTATGTTTTGAGGATTAATAGGAATAACATATGTATATAATATGTATGCTATACCTCCATACTTCAAACTATTAAAAGATTAATGACTAGTAAACGTAACTAGTTCAGTATTCCACATTAATTTATCATTAGCTCAGAATAATGTGAACAGTGGGAATCATTAAGGTATGGGAGGAAGCATCATTAAGAGGTTTTGAGAATCAATGTCCACATATTTCAAATTTCAACTGTGTTTCTCCTTGCATACTGAATTGGAGAGATAAAGAACTGGCTACTCATGGTGACCTGAAATAAGACATACAATATTTTTTATTTGAAATGTAATGGATGCTTCTGTAAAGTCCTAATGCCTTACATTCTTGCTCTTTTTGTACACAAAGAGGAAAAATATTTTAAGAAAAAACAATTATAACTTTATTTCATAACACTACTGTACTTAATATATGCCAAGTACTTGACTAATATATCAGTGGTCTATATCGTATATATAGTTATACACTATAGCCATAACTTTTAGACCAGGTATAGAATGCACTAGTGGTGAAAAAAAAGCCTAATTACAGAAATGAGTTATCATCTCAGGAGGAAACAAAGATTACGTGTGAATAAATAGAAAGTATTCCAACCAGAAAAACTGTTTTGAAATGCCTCACTGGAACTCATACTAGCTATTAAGTTTTAACAACTTACTTTGACATGTATCTAAAAATAATTTCTCTCTGTTTCACTCATAACCAGATGAAAAAGGTAAAAAGTGAGTGCAAATACTGGGTTGTCGTAAAAGTCATGATGTACTTTTGCAACAGATGGCGCGAGTTGATTTTTGGAAGTACTAAAGTCATCAACATCTATGTTAGTGCTATGTCATTTGACAGCTTACAGTTTTAGTTGTGTTCTACCAAAAAAAAAGTGAAAAAAAAAAAAGCAATTTAGTTGAGTTTTGGAGATTTTACAAGTTGAGGATGGAATACCAAACTGCATTTTTGCCATATTTTAATGTTATACTTCCATAAAGGGAAGACCATATCAAGTTTGTGAAAAATTATGTCAAGTTTACTGAGACAATGCTCTACAAGAACATCAGTGTCAACAATGGTTCATGAAATTTCATTCTGATGATTTTTATCTCAGCAATGTCCCTTAGTCAGGGAGGTCCACCAACGTTGATGATAACAAAATAAAGGCTTTCATTGAGTCAAATCCATGTTACAAGACACTAGAGACTGTAGAAACCTTGAACAGCCATCATTCAAGCATTCACTACCACATAAAGAAGCTGGGATACGTAAGGACACTCAATATTTGGGTTCCTCATGAACTCAAAGAAGTTCATTTGACAGAATATATAAACATCTGTGATATGCTCATGAAACATGAGGAAAATAATCCTTTGTTGAAGTGACTGAAGAACTCAAAGAAGTTCATTTGACAGAATATATGAATATCTGTGATATGCTCATGAAACGTGTGAAAAACAATCCTTTGTTGAAGTGACTGACACTGGTGATGAGACATCAATTGTTTACAACAATGTGTGCAAACAGTCCCAACACGATGTTTCACCTCAAATGACATTGAAAGCAGACATTCATCAAAGGAAAGTCATGCTCTCAGTGTGGTGGGATTTTAAAGGTATCATGTTTTTCGAGCTCCTACTGAGGAACCAAACCATCAATTCAACTGTATACTGTCTGCAATTGAACAGTTTTGAATGACTCCATCAACGAGAAGCATCCAGAGCTCACTGATCTTAAAGAAGTTGTGTTCTTTCCATCATGACAACACAAGACCACACACGAGTTTGATCACCTGTCAAAAATTCTTGGAGCTTGGGGCCAGCAAATGGCATAGCAGTTACACTGTTGGACTCCCATATGGCTCACCCTGTTTTGAGTCCTGAACCTGGTGGCTTGAAACTCATACTAGAGGCCTGTGTATGCATGCCCAAGATCCAGGAAAGAGAATGGAGGATAAGGAGTTGTGGCATAGCCATCCTCCTGGGAGGATGATTTTTCACTTTCCCTCTCACTGTTTCTATCTGTCTCTCTCCAGCGAGCAAACACGTCCTAAGGCAAAAACCTCTTAAAAAAATTATTGGAGCTTGGATGGATGTGTTGCCATACCCACCATACTCTCCTGACCTTACATAGACTTCCACTTGTTTCAATTGCTTCAAAACTCCTTGTATTGGGACCAGCAGGTGGCGTGGTGGTTAGGGTAGTGGACACTCCCACATGGCTGACTATGGTTCGAGTCCTGGACCTGGCAGCTTACTTTCTCATTTTCCCTCTCTTTCTCTCTCTATGCATGTGTGTGTTTCTCTCTGGTCAGATTAAAAGAAATGAATGAACAAATAAAATTAAATTAAACAATTCTAAAAAAAAAAACCCTCCTTGTATGGCATAATGTTCAATTCAGATGAGGCTATAAATAAGCACTTTGTTCAGTCATTCACCAAAAAAGACAGGCTCTTCTATGAATGAGTATTATGAAGTTCACTGAAAGATGGCAAAAGGTTATCCAGCAAAAAGGGCAATATATCATTGATTGATCTTTGTTCTTTATATAAATAAATGACCTTTGAAAAACACAGAAAAGGGACGTCATGACTTTTCTGACAACTAAATATTTCAATTTTTTATTTGTAATTTTTTTTATTAATTCACTTTACACCATCACAACACACATGCCAGGCGCATGTGTGTGCATGCCCAAGATCCTGAGAGGAGAATGGAAGAGAAGGGATTGCAGCATGGCCATCCCCCCTTGGGGGTGATCTCTTGCTTTCTGTCTCTCTGTCTTGGCGAGCACACACGCCCTTTAGCAAAAACCTCTTCAAAAAAAAGAAAAGAAAAAAAAAAGAAAAAAACAGAAAAAAATTTGTCATGGCTTTTCCAACAACTCAATACAAAGTGTAATATACCCACACATAAAACATATGCTTAATATTTTATTATAAAAAAGGTTGGGAACCAGCAGTTAGCGTAATGGCTATGTCGCTGGACTCCCACGTAGTCGACCATGGTTCGTGTCCCAGACCCGGTGGCTTA
>NW_006206250.1:129450-139511 GCF_000334495.1 Tupaia belangeri chinensis | reverse complement strand
GGCGAGCGCACGCGCCCTACAGTGAAAATCTCTCCAAAAAAAAAAAAAAAGGGTCATACACACGTTCACCATTCTAAAAACATTCAACTATCTTTTTTTTATGCAAGAGGATGTATGAGAGAGGGGGAAAGGGGAGAGAGAGAAATCACCCCTAGTAGGGCCTGATAATGTTGCCATCTTTTTTCCTCCTATTCCATCTCATCTGGACATGCATGCATGTGCCCAGAATGTTTCTCAGTTTGCAAGGGCCAGGACTCCTTGTCTGCCATATGGGATCTGGCTTCCTCTACACAGTGCTCAATAAGTGTGCTATGGGGACAGATCTACATGGTATTATTACTGACAAGAGGAAAGTATATTGTAAACAAGCAATATCCATTAGAACTTTCTACAATGATGGAAATGCTCTACAATATAATTATTTTTATCATAACACCATATCTAATGATAATATTTTATTTACTTTCTAAATAGATACGTTTTTGCATCTTTGTGGCATAGCATAGCTGGGACACTTATTACTACACATAGAGGAGCTTAATCTGTTGAAAATGAAAAAAATTATAAAATGTAGACATGAGTTTTCTTGTATCAAATCACTGCTAAGGTTTTACAGCTTTTAAATGTATTTATATTGGAAAATTACTGTTGTTGCTGGTTATGTTGTCATAATAAGCCTTGAAAAAAATTTTTTTAACTTACCAGAGGGCGCATATAGTTGCCAGAAAGAGACAAAGAGAGAGGAAGAAAAAGGGAAAGTGAACAAGCAAACCCCATGGAGCAGTTGAACCATAATCCCTTCTCTATTTCTTTCTCTTTAAGGGAAATGGGGCACAAACACACATGCACTGGGCATGTTTCTCAAGCTGCCAGGTCCAGCAGTTGAACTGTACTGTCAGCCATGTAGAATACAGCCACCCTAACCACTAGGCAACAGGTTGAATCTAGGCTTGAAAATTTAAGTCTCACTGTTTAGATGGATCTATTTGTCTAGTATAACAGCTATAGCCACTTATATCTATTTAAGCGGGAATTGAAAGATCGGTTTCTTAGTTGTACCAGCTATATTCTAAGTACTTAATAGTGAGGGACTAGAATTCTCTATGGGCTATAGTAATCAAATAGTTGAAAGATGTAAGTAGAAAGAAGGAGATATAGGTCCATTTATTTATTTATTTTTTCTTATAAAAAGGGAGATATTTGACAATGTTTAAAGGTTAATGTGAAACAGTGAGCAGAGAGCAAAAGATTTCTCAACATGGAAAAGAGAGAAAAATCAATATAATAAAGTCCTTGAGAAGGTGGGAACTAATAGTGGAGCACAGATAAGAGACATTAGACTTTGAATAGAAAAGGGGGACTTTGTTATAAACAAAAAGGAAGGATAGGTTTAAGATTCGTGACAGGAAGATGAAATTTTTGTTCTATGGGTCTTATTTTATTTTTTTTATCAGATAAGAATGAAAAAAAACTACAATCCATGGGCCAGCTAGTTGGCATGGTGGTTCTTTTATCAGATAAGAATGAAAAAAAACTACAACAAATAGGCCAGCTAGTTGGCATGGTGGTTTAGGCAACTAGATCTCACATGGCTGACAGCAAGTCTTATGTCCCAGACCTAGTGTTTAAGAAACATATCTGGCGTATATGCGCTCATGTCCATAATCCCAAAAGGAGACTGTAGGAGAAAGGAATGTAGCATGGCCAGTCACCCTGGGATGCTATCTCTTCTTTCTCTTTTTCTCTTTCTTTCTGGCAAGAACACATATATGCCCTATAGCAAAAAAAAAAAAAAAAAGATCTGCAATCCACAGAGAAAATACAGAGGTCAGAAGTTAGATAAGCTGTGGGCCAGCAGGTGGCATAGTCATAGTGGTTAAGGTGCTGGACTCCCCTGTGGTCAACTGCAGTTTTAGTCCCAAATCTAGCAGCTTATGCATGGGTGAAATCCCAAAAGGAGAATGGAAGACAAGGGATTGCAGTATGGCCATTGCCCAAGAGATGCTTTCTGTTTCTCTGATGGACGCACGTGCCCTATAGCAAAAATCTTCAAAAAAGAAAGGAATGGGACCAGTAGTTAGCGTAATAACTATGTCGCTGGACTCCCATGGAGTCGACCGCGGTTCATGTCCCGGACCCAGTGGCTTAAAACTCACACCGGGTGCGTGTGTGTGCGTGCCCAAGATCCCGAGAGGAGAATGGAAGAGAAGGGATTGCGGCGTGGCCATCCCCCCTGGGGGGTGATTTCTCGCTTTCTGTCTCTCTGTCTGTCTCTGTCTGTCTGGTGAGCGCGCGTGCCCTATAGTGCAAAACCTCTCCAAAAAAAAAAGAAAGGAGTTACATAAGGTGGAAAATATAAATCAGATAATGAGCAGCAAGTACACTAGCAGGCAAAGAAAGAAGTAGTACAATTTCTGGAACTGTTGAGGGCCCAGATGAGGTTGGTATTTATCAAATTATAATTGTGACTGTGGTTAGTGGTATGATCTTCCTATAGCTGTGAGCAGCCCAGCATAGGTTCAGGGAATAAAGACTATTAAGTTCCGGTACGATTCTTGTTTTTGAAAAACCTATGTTGTTCTGATTTCCCATAGTTCAGGGTCAGGAGCATCAGCAAAAACTGTGAGTCATCCCTTTGCAGAGGGAGCCCCAAGTAAAATACTTCTGTAGTTTCACTGAGGAGCAAGGGAAGAAGGAGGGAAAAGTGTTAGTAGATAAATGCCCAAGTTCTGAGCCATGGTGAAGAGGTGTGTCTTCATTTGCCTCACCTTCCCCACAAGGAAGTATGTGCAGAAAGGAAGATCTCTATGGAAAGACCCAAAATAACGAGGGATCTGAGTGAGGAATGCAGAAATGTGGAAGACTTTGTCTGCCCAGCAGACCTGAGTCCTTGACTGCAGTTCCCTCCAGAGTCTGCAATACATCAAGTCTGGTGTAATGAGAAAAGCTTTTCCCAGGAACGCCTGCCTGCCTGCCTGGTAAAGCCTGGTACCTATTTATAGCAAACATCACGGTGATTCTGTTACCAATAGTTTCAGAGAAACTGTTTTAAGAATGAGTAGTAAAAATGGATAAAGTGAAGATTGTCCAACATTGTCAAATGTATGAGAAACGAATTGACAAACAAAAACAAAGGAAATGAAAGAAGTATCTCATCACCATAGAGAGGGGAAAAAAGGAAGAGTGGGCAGTGGATAACTACTAATAACATTAATAAGAGTAAGTAACATTTTTAGCAGCTTTCTTATGCTCTAATAGGATCTTAATACTGGGGACATCCTCTGAACAGCTACTTGTATACTCATTTTACAAAATAGGCTATTGAGACTCAGTTTTAGCTCTAGTCCAAGATTGCTATAGGCGACCAGTTCTAATTGAAGCCCTCGACTTTCCTGATGTGCTTTTTATTACACTCACCCTCATCTCTGGGTCACCCATCACTCAGGCATACAGCTTCCTTCCTTACAGACTTCGGATAGACGATTCACAGAACAGTGACCTAGAGGTTTAATCTGAAACACTCCTGATTTTGCCTTGTTTTTCTTTTATTCTCTCCCTCTGCCTTCCTTCATTTTTCCTGTCTTTCATTAGAGGTTTAATCTGAAACACTCCTGATTTTGCCTTGTTTTTCTTTTATTCTCTCCCTCTGCCTTCCTTCGTTTTTCCTGTAAGTCTTTCATGATAGAATACTCCTAATTAAGATTTTCTCAGCCTTCCATATCTTTGAATAACATAGGCTGTTTCTTTTTCTTCTGCCCTCTCCTGCCAGTAGGTTTCAGCTGCCCACTCTAAACAAACAAATGCTGGAACAAAATACTGAAGTCTATTATCGAATACCATTTCAGTTTGACTCTATGAAAGCTAATGATTGTTCATTTCCAATACAAAGCAAAACAAAGCTGAAACCTTTGACTGCATCTCTCCGCTCCCAGTTTTAAATAACATTCAAATGTGTATTTCTTTTGAACTTCGATTACCTTGGTACTGATTTTGAGAAAAGTTAACATTTTCTTCATTCTCTTAAGATTTTCTAAATTTCACCAGAGTTTTACCATCCACTCAATGACCAATGCATACTTTTTATTGTAGGGATTTGTTAAGATTTTAATAAGAAAATGCAGGCATTTGTTTTCAAAATGATGCAGTCAATTCACTAACAGCATAAACACTAATTTCTGTATACCAGTTATTTGCCGAGTATCAATCTAAAACTGGATTTTGCCAAGAGAAATAAAATGAGTTAGGTGGACACACACTGAAATAAATCTTTATCCTAGCCTAGAGGTGTTTGTGTATCTGTTCCTAAAGTAGATCCATAGCTGACAAATTGAATTTCAGATTGCTTTAACTTCAGCAAATAGACCTTCGATTCTGTGCCCCAATAGAGAGGAAATGTTTGCAAAATATTATTTATTTATAAGCCTTCTCAAACAAAAGTGGTGTCCCTGGCCCACTCCCATTAATATTATTTGTTTTGAGCTATTTTTAAAAGTGTGATAAGGATTTATATCAATTCAGAGCCTAGCCTCACTAAATCTCCTTTTATTAACAAAAGTTAGTAATTATGATCAAGAGGTTTGGAATAGAATCAAGAATAACTAACTTAAATTTTATAAACTGAACCCTTGACTCTTTTTTAGCTAGAGCATTGAGTGGCCCAGGTCAGCTTTTAGGAGGCAATACATGATTAAAAAAAAATAGTAATAGAAGAAATATTGGGAAATAGAGTAGAATTTGAGTTTGTTTTAGAGTTTTGTTTGTTTGTTTTTGAGAGGTTTTTGCTATAGGGTGTGTGCACTTTAGAAAGGTAGAGAAAGACAGAGAGAGAGAGAAAGCAAGAAATCACCCCTCAGAGGGATTGCCATGATGAAATCCCTTCTCCTTTATTCTCCTTTCGAGATTTTGGGCATACATGCACACACGCTCGGTGTGAGTTTAAGCCACCAGGTCTGGGACTCGAACTGTGGTCAACTACATGAGAATCCATTGTTTTAGAAATTTGCTATAGAGCACATGCATTCGCCAGAGAGACAGAGACAGAGACACAGAAAGTGAGAAATTGTCCCCTCCCCCTGGGAGATGGCCATGCCACAATCCCTTCTCCTCTATTCTCATCTTGGGATTTTGGGCATGCACGTACATGTGCCTGCTGTGAGTTTTTTGCTGATGGGTCCAGGACCCCAACCACAGTTGACCATGTGGGAGTCCGTGCCTTATCCAATATATCACCTACTGGCCCCAATTTGAGCATATTTTTAAAGCTTTATTTGGTTTATTTGTCTTTTGTGAGTTCAGAGAAAGTGGAAAGTAAAATTAATACTGTTGACATAGTTCAGAGAGAGAAAGTGGAAAGTAAAATACTGTTGACATTAAGAAGAGGATGGTGCTGGGGCCAGCAGGTGGCAAGTGGTTGATGCACTGGATTCCCACATGGCTGACCATAGTTAAAGTCCCTGATCCGGTGCTTTGAAACTCATGCAAGGCATATGCATGTGGATGTCCAGAAATCCAAGAGGAGAATGAAGAAGAAAGGATCGTGGTGTGGTCATATCCTACGGGGAGCGATTTCTCACTTTCTCTGTGTCTCTGTCGGTATTTCCAGTGAGAGCATGCACTCTATAGCAAAAACCTCTCTCTACAAAAAAAGAAAAAATGGAATGGAAGAGGAGGGAAAATCAGGTGGCATAGTGATGAAAGTGCAGTACTCCCACTTGGCCAACTGTGGTTCATGTTCCAGACCCAGTGGCCTGAAAAATCATGCCAGACTCATGTGTGTGTTCCCAAAATCCTAACAGGAGAGTGGAGGAAAAGAGATTGCAGCATTCCCCAGGGGTGGTGATTTCTCACTTTCTGTCTTTTTCTGTCTCTCTGGCAAGCACGCATACTCTATAGCAAAACTCTCTCTCCAATAAATAAATAAATAAAACAAAGAAAGAAAGAAAAAGGGGCGCAAAAGAAATTTTGAATTCTAGTTGACCATGTGGGATCAAGCTTTCTCTGTGTTGCGTCTCATTGCTATCCCATTGGGTTGGCCTTGTCAAACTTCTCTAGTTCAGCATAATGTTGAGTTTCAGACATATGGTAACATATTAGCAGTCAGTTCATATTTATTTCTGAATCCTATTTAATTATATGTGTTTGTCAAAATTATTTTATCCATTAATTTCATAAATTTGGTGTTATTTTCACTTTCTGGCTATAGTAAACATAGCTATTTTTAATATGTATGTGTAAGTATTTGTATCAATGTATGATTTTCACTACTTGTGTTTATAGTAAATGTATGTACAGTCTATGACAAATTGACAAACATTTTTATATTCCTACCTATAATGTCTGAGTATTTCCAGATGCTACTAATCCTCACAAACACTTGGCATTTCCAGTGTTTTAAATTTTAGCCTTTCTAGAGAGTATGCAGTGATATATTTGGATCAAAACCATAATTTATCGATGACTAAAGTACTTGGCATCTTTTTATATATTTATTGATCAGTTCAATATCTTATCTTGTGAAGCATCTTTCAAATCTTTTGCACTTTTAAAGTTTTTGCATTTCTAATATGCAGATGGAAGTTATTTATATATTCTAGATACTGGTCCTTTCACAGATACATGAATTATGAATATGTCTTTCCCAATCTTGGCTTGCCTTTGTGTGTGTGTGTGTGTGTGTGTGTGTGTATGTGTGTGTGTGTGTGTGTGTATGTGTGTGTGTGTTTGTGTGTGTGTGCTTAGGCAGTGTCACTACATCACAATCCTCCTGCCTCTGTTTCCTGAGCCTCTGGAACTACTGGCACATGCCACCACCTGATATTTTATGGCAGGCTAGAAATTGAACACGGGCCCCTCATTGGCCTCAACCTGACAAGCAGCAGTGTCCAGCATGCATGCCTTGTAGATGAGTCTCTTTTTACTTTAAAAAAAATAATTATTTATTAAATTTTATTGATTATTATTATCACTATTTTCCAATTTATTACAGGGCACATGTGCTCAGTTGAGAGAGACAGAGAAAGAGGGAGAGAGAGAGTGAGAAAGGGAAAGTGAGAAAGCAAGCCGCCCGGTCCAGGACTCGAACCATAGTCGGCTATAAGGGAGTCCAGTGCCTTAACCTCCATTCCACCTGCTTGTCCCCTCTTTTCACTTTCTTAATGGCATCATTTGGAGATCATATTTTAAGTTTTATTAAACTACATTTTGTTCTACTTTTTCTTCTTTAAAGTTTGTAAATGTTTTTATCCAATCTAATAAATTTTTACCTATCCAGTTTGTGAATGTACTCTTCTATTTTTCTAGAAGTTTAAGAGTTTCACCTTTTACATTTAGGTACAAAATTTATTTGAAGTAAATTTTCTAGCATGATCTGAGGTAAGAATTGAAGGTTCCTTGTTTTACTTTTTTTTTCCTTTCTTTTAATTGAAATGAAAATCATGAATATCCAACTGGTGCAACATAACTTACTTAAAAGGCCATCCCTTCGCCAATGAAATATTCAGGCACCCTTATCAAAAAGCTATTTACCACGTATGTATGTATTGCTGTATTTCTTTTCTGTTCCACTGATCTCTTTGAATACATTTCCCCCATATCATACTGTCTTGTTTACTATAATTTTATAGCAAATATTTCAATCTGGTAATGTACATCCTACAACTCTTGTTCTTTTTAAAAATTATTTTGGCTATTCTGGTTCCTTTGTATTTCCATTTAAATTCCATTGGGATTTCGGGCATGCACAGCTCTGTACTCCTATGTATTTTCTCAGCCTCCAGGGCTGGGATTCAAACCAAGGTTGGATATGCGGGATCTAACTTTCTATGTATAGCACTTAACCTTTGTCGTATGGGGCCAGTCCTACTCTTTCTTTTATTGAACTACAATTCTTACTGTTGTTGTTTTGTTTTCTTTAGCTTTGCTATAGGACTCATGTGCTCAACAGAGAGAGACAGAAAGAGGGAAAATGAGAAATCATTCAGTGGGGTGGGAGGTAGGGTGGTGGCCATGCCAAAATCTCTTCTCCTCCAGCTCTTCTTCGGATTTTGGTCACACTGACATTCACACACACACACACACACACACACACACACACACACGGAGTGATTTTCAAGCCACAGTGTGTAGGACTTGAAATGTGAAGTTGGCCATGTGGGATTCAGCTGCCTTAACCTCCACACCACTTGCTGACCCTTGATTTGCATTTCTAAGGGTTTTGCCAATTTTATTTTTTTTTTCAGAGGAAAATTTTGTTATTTTATTGTTATTATAGTTTCTATTTAAATAGGGACAGAACTAAAGGTGTTTTTTCTTTTCTTCATGCTACTATGTAATTTTTCAAATATTTCACAATTACTATGTGTTTCTCCTATCAAAAATGATATACATTATATAAATTAAATCCCATCTAAAATTTTTGAAATGGCATTGATCTTACAATTTGAAATTTTGTAGAAATAATTTTCACAGGATACTCTTCATGCTCAAAGTAATGGAGAAAAAAGATTGCCAGGCACACAGTCTATTTAAAAAATGTGCAATTATTCACTATCAATCTTTTCTATTTCATCTTATCTAAGAATGCCACTCTCTAAATTCTTTTGGATTCACACTTTGCATTAACATTGATAGTATCAGAGAGAGAGAACTGAGTCTATGATTATAGGTGATAGGAAACCACAGAAGTAGTAAAACATTGAATGTTATCTTTGTATCAACAACTTATATTTTATATTGATTAGCTGAGCGGTATTTGACAGTCAACTTCAGTGAGGCTTTTGTTACTTTAACCTGTTATAATTCTTTATTATTTCTTATTTTATATCTGAACATTTTGTTCCTTCCTTCTGCATAGCCTGTTTCCTCCATTGTGCTTCTTCTTTCTTCCTTAATAACTATTAATATCATATTTTCCTCTTAGACATCTAGTAGTCTTCACTCTTGAGAGGACCATTCACTTCTCACTCACTGACGCTTACTAGTGAAGAAGAAAGGAATGGATATAGTCATCAGTACTACTGCAAGGCTCTGAAATAAGATGCAGCGGCTGCATTTATATTTTCCAGAAAGTAAGAGGGGCATTTCTTTTTTAAGTCATTTGAAAAGATCATGGAATCAGCATTAACACAACTGGATCCACATGGGAGGGTTCTGGGTTTGCCTCTGGGGCTATTTCTCTGTAGACAGAGTACATAAACATGTATGTCTGTGATCTGAGCTGGCTGATGCTGGGGGGACTGATTCTGGCATGAAGACCTTGTTGGGAGTACCTCTCTCCCTCTTTTATGGAATAAATACATAAATATAATTAAAAAATAAAAAGATGACTTATTTTTCCAGAATAATTTTTAATACAAATTATAAAGTAGATTTTATCTTCAAATGTGACATCAGACACAACTTGGTTTGATGGGATATTATTGATCACATTGAGAGTAAGAAACATTCAAGTATGTGCTCAGACGATAGAATGCATTTTGTAACTTGATAGAACACAGAGAGATATTGTTTTAAAAGCGCAAATAATGATTTTTATATATGACCATATTTCAGTACAAAACAATAGACAGTTGAGATAAAATAAGCTTCCTTACTGACCAGATAGTGCACTAATATAAATGTTGCACTAAGATAAATTTGGGGTTTGAGAAATCTAATATATATTTTTTCCATACATAATGCTCCAAAGAAATATTATTCATGGTTTAATATTTGTCCTTTTTTTTTTTCATTGTAATGTCATATCCCAAAGTGCAGCATCTGAGTAAAGTTAATTGGCTGGCAGAATTAGTTACTTTCTGCTAATTTCATGTTATTGCGCATACAATATTTAAAAGAACATAGCTTTAGGAATGATTTACTATTTGAAAATTTACAAGCACAGTAGAGATAACTTATCTAAGTGGAAATGCTCCTTTAGTTTCTTGGTCACGTATCATTTTAAAAATGCAACAGTAAAAGGCATTGTCAATTTGAATTAACTAAAATCTTCATGTTCCAGGTTACATCTGAACTTGATCTCCTCTGAAGAGGCCCTTTTTTTTTTTTTTTTTTTTTTTTTTTTT
>NW_006206250.1:107537-129319 GCF_000334495.1 Tupaia belangeri chinensis | reverse complement strand
TAGATTGTGCCCCTCTGAAAGGGGCCTTTTTTTTTTTTTTTTTTTTTTTTTTTTTGTATACAGGCTCCTTTGCTTTATGTCTTCTCCTTGCCCCACTGTGGCAGAATCTGGTTAGGCAATTAGGTAGAATAAGAGTAACAGAAAGGGAGCCATGCTGGGACACTGAGAGAATAAAAAGGAATGTGGAACCAGTTAACACACTTTAACTTAGTGGAAGTCACATTCTTCCCTGCCCCTTGTCCCTCTGGTCAAAAGTAGCAATATGTGACATTAGGTGAAACCTTTAAAGTCAAGGACCAAGGGAAAGAAAACACCTAACTTTGAAATCTAAGGTGCCTGGGACTCAATGAAAACTATGAGATAAGCCAAAATACATATGCAAATTCTAGCAATCATTAACTACTACTTCTTTGTAAAAAGCCTTATAAAAGCCCATATGAGATGGGAGACAGGGACCCTACGAATATAGTTAGGGTATAGGCCCAAAATGGAATCACAAAATGACTGTTGTAAGAGGTAGATACAACAGCTCAGCTGTTACTGAACTGCTTGCTCACAGAAAGAGCTTACAGTGGTGACTTGATGATTAAACTAAGCAGCATGACCTAAAGCAAAAATAAAAATTAAGTTTTTTTTTTTTTTTCTGGTCATACCATATTCCAGAAAGACGGTAATTATCTTTTAGAGACTAAAGCTTTTAGGCAAAGAGAGTCTCCTGACCTTTGCACCAACTCCAAAACTAGAAGAAAAATAACCAGACTCATCTAACATGTGACCCCTACCAGGAGGAAAATGCATGCACAAGTCTCACCTGAGAATAAGCATGGATAAAGCCCCTCTGACCTGAATAAAAACCACTTGCCTCAGTTTCTCTTTGGCAACCCATTCAAGATCTGCTTGAATGTTCTGTTCTTCCTTTCCTTTCTTAACAAACTCCGCTTTCTATCTCCTCTTAGTGTCCACATCTCTAATTCTTTATGAGCTCCATGTGACATTGCAGGTACTAGGCCTGATCACCTCTGCACCCCCAAAGCCCTGTATCACCACCAGGGTACTTATTGGAAAAATATATCCAGAATTTATAGATACAATGCAGCATGCAAAGATATAATCCTCACAGTCAGGAGGAAATACTTCCTGCAGGAGGAGCTATTTCTTGAAATCAAAATAGTGGAGAAACTTTTTGGGGGAACCACTCAGTCTGCCTTTTATTGTTATTATTATTATTATGTTATTTCTTTCATAAAAGTGAAAGAGAGAGAGAGAGAGAGACTACCTTCAATAGGGTCTCACATCATAATCCACAGCCCCAGCCAGTCAGCATTATGGGTACACATGCCAGACTGATCAGAGGATTGAGCCCTTGATTATCCATAAGGACACAGCATCACTTGATTAGCATAATACTACAAAGGCAGCCTCAGTCTGCCTTTAAATGGAGACTTGAAAAAGGAAATAATGGTATCTTTTCCCTGAGAAGACCCAAGGTAGGCTTCCTTCAAGTACAGAAATGTCACAATTGCACACTGCATATCTTTGTACAATATTTGTATTACCCTTGTTAGTGGGGCTCTCAGACTCTGGCATATATTCAATATAATTTGTTTAAATAAAAAATAAGAGGTGAGTGAAAATGTTTGAAGCAATGTTGGTGCCAGTTATTTGCCTATTTTTGACCAAATATAATCTCTAAAAACTCCATTCTTCAGCATTTGAATATGAAAACTGATTAGTATTAACTCAGGCAGGAAATTTCTATGTTGAAAATATTTGGCAGTATCTATTATGACATAGCTTTAAAAAGTGATGAACTGCCAATTAGTAAGGAAAAAGATAGATATCTTCAAGTGTCTCAGGCTAATGAGACCATCTGTCTTATAAAACTTTAACTGTCACTAAGAAAGAAAACCTAACTGACAACCATTTACTGAGGCATCAAAGGGCAGTAAGTATTTGGAAACTGAATGTTCTTACACTTTAACGATTCCTTACACTGACAAAAGGGAATGATTATAATTACTGTGAAACATTGGAACTGAATTAAGGTCAGCATCTACAATGTTCTGAGTAAATGGGTATGTCTTGGGTCATTATAGTATCTGGAATACATTAGTGGCAGGAGAAAAGACAAAAGACTTCATAAAAAACAGAGCAAGGAGTTGGATGATGAAAGTGTTTAGACCTTTCAGTCAAATTTATTTGAAGATTTATCAAGAGAGATGTGGGATGGAGGAAGGAAAACTCATTTAGAAAGTGTGGATTTTCTAAATCATCCTTGTGTGAAGGATAAGCTTCTGTGGGATGCCTGTGGTGCACAGCTGGTGTGTATGGGGTAATTTACATCTAAAATATTCTTTTCTTATATTTTTACTACATCTCATTTTTCTATCAGTTTCCTAATGTAGGTGAGACATCCTATTTAATGGATGGTCATATAATTTTCTATGATAGAGCAGGCCCTAAAGGCAAGGTCAGCTCTCTTTGAGGCTCTATTTTCTTTCTATTATACTCCCTGAACCAGGGTGTTTTCATACTCTGTTCTTCTCTGGGAAGGAAACGGTTCATGTGCCCTCAGTTCAATATGCACTGCAATTTCCTATTGAAGCATTGAAGGAGGAGGCTCCATGGGCTGCTAGTTCATCCCTAATTGAAAGACTACAGAACATGCTTTGCTAATCTCCAAACTTAGTGTAAACACAGTCCTCAGCAATCCAGAAACAACTGAGCAGATGCTATTTCTACTGAGCAGAATGCAGAGATGGCAAAAAGAACACATAATGTGCTGCTTCCTATGAAGCTGTTGTGGAACATTTGCCTAAACTTTCCAAAAGTGATAAGAGTTTATCCAAGTAATTTGCTCCTCTGTTTAGAAATGACTATGTTCACTATGATTAAAAAGTAAATAAAACAAATAAATGAATTACAAAACCTATTTGGGTAAATCTTGGACATATTTAGGAAAATATTATTGAAGTAAATGTAAATTTTTATGAAAATAATATTGAGGTATCTTACTGATATTTTTCTTTATTGAAAAACATTTATAACATGAATTATTCTTAAAACTTCCTTATTATGGAACACTTATTACTACTTTGTAATGAGCTCAACTTAATTTTTGTTTGGTAAATCCCAAGAATCCTGAAAAATCTGAAGTATACCAACAGCATTATGCCAACAGCATTCTTTTATTTTTTTTTTTTGGAGAAGTTTTTGCTATAGGGTGTGTGCCCTCGCCAGAAAGACAGAGAGAGACAGAGAGATAGAAGGCAAGAAATCATCCCCAAGGGGGGGATGGCCACACCGCAGCCCCTTCTCCTCTCGGGACTTTGGGCACGCACGCACATGCGCCTGGCATGAGTTTAAGCCACTGGGTCCGGAACTCGAACTGCGGTCAACTACATGGGAGTTCAGTGACATAGCCATTACGCTAACTGCAGGTCCCATCGACATCATTCTTATCAATATTATCATTATGTAGTTCATAATACAACCTCTGGCTTTTTGTACTATGTGTTTATTTGGGTTATGAATTAACTGCAGTTATTTATAATATGTCACATTTTATTGTACACCCATTCAGTTTATGTTTATGGAGAAGCTAGCATGTCTCTGACCTATTTTCAAACTATAGCCTTCTATTACTCTGGAGAACAAATCATCCCTTTAAGGTATATTCTCCCAATTTCAGGAACAATTTAAATAACAAGGTGCACAGGGAATGCTGAACTTACATAGATCACTACAGATATTTCTCTTAAAATGCTTTTAATAGTCTAGTTTCCGATTTCTGTTTTTAGAATAATATGGCATTGAATATTAATAAAGATATGAGTTCACTGAAGCTATACCCAAATCTTTATCATTCATGAGACAAAAAAAAATAAATTAAGATAAAAGAAGAAATCGTGATAAAAGTAGACGTTATATCTTCTGATGTTTTTGGCAAAAAAAAAGCAGCTTTCATTTTTATTTTTCAAGTATTTGATAATCAACATTAATTTAAAATAACCTTGCCTTAGATCTTGATTTAAATATTCACTTAGTTGTTCTAATTGATAAAAATAAAGTTGCTAAACAAATTATTTGTAAGTTATATTTGATCCTATAAACTGTATGAGCAGTTGGTCCAGTACTTATTATCCCTCTCCCTGACATTCTGCCTGGGACGTGGGGAAATAAATATGCCCAATATATTTTGTTTAATGACTAATGGCATCTGACACCTAGAATAATAAGAGGATTAACTATAAAAATGATCAAGTTACATATGTGGGGAATTTCACATAATTCTTATGAATAGCTGCAAATACATTTCAAAATTAAGCCCATATGTCCTTTATCTTTTAAAATAAGATTATGGGGAGTTTTCAGAAAGACAGAATAAGAAAGGAAGTTGGAAGAGAAAAACAGTTGAGAGTACAGAAGAGAACATATAAACCGATGATAAAGGTCACCGTGATTGCTGTGATTAAGTATAAAAGCTAGCTGTAAGATTTTTGGCAGCTCAAGCAAGAGGTTAAGTGCTTTGCTCTCATTACCAAAAGGGAGAAAATATGTCAGCTCTCAGAGGAAATCAAGATGTTCCAGGACTGTATCAGTAATAACGGCTCACTATTAGTAGCAGAAACAGTGGAGTGGCAGTTTAACACATCGGGGTTTATTCTCACATATAATGAGATGCTTGTGGACAGGCAACTACAGGGTGGTTCACTGGATCAGGTATGTCAGGGTTGAGCCATTCTCCTGCCTTTTTTTTTCTCATGTACCCAAATAGACTGCTAACCTTCAGTCACTTAATACCCAAGAATATAATGTGTGAGACCCTAGCAACTGAGAGCATTTAAGAAATGTTGTATTCTGTAGCAAAGCTGTACATGTAGAAACTACAGTTCAGCTATTAAGATCCTAAACTCAGTCTGACTGGGTCACTAGCCATAAAAGACAGGATTCATGCAGAATGGATAAAACAGATTCTTTTGTGAGATCTGATACGAGAACTCGTGGTTTGCTCACACAGAATAACAAACCAATTTTATACAGTACAAATCTAGCAAGGCTAAAGATACAGAGTCAGTTTTAAGTTTAAACCTCTCTTGACATTTCCTAGATTAGCCACAAGTTCTTTTCCCTGAGAACATGATGTGGAGTCCAGGGTACAAGTGGATTTAAATTATAGTAATTGAAATATTGCCATAAAAGGAACTAGGTGTATTCCAATATTAATTCACAGATGTATATCAGAGGCTTTGGTACAAAGTTTACTATGATATAAAAGTAAAAAATAAAGAAAACACATTTTGTATATAACAGAATTTACAAGATTAGACACAGTAAATATACTAAACCCAGTGGTGCAACAAACAAAACTCATAAACATATTTCTTCTAATACAGTCCTAAAAATATTTTTAGGATTCTGTGCCTCTTAATTCAACATAGAAATTACACATAGTACCACTTAAAAAATGTTAACTGAATTCATCTGTTAATCTAATTGTATTTACTAATGCATTTAAGTTTATGATTGTTTTATTGGGCAATATTTATGCTTCAGAATTTATATACTCTACTTGGACATTTCAATCATGAAAAATGAAGTCACTAAACATACATACAAAAAATTATTCTTTGCAAATTTATTCATTTATTTATTTCCTTCCATGGGACAGAGACAGAGATAGAGACAGAGAAACAGACACCCCCTACAAGGTCTTCACATTATGATCCACCCTTGGCATCAGCCAGTCAAAATCATGGGCAGATGTGTGTGCACCTCACACATATAGGGCGACACTAGGATGCTAACCCAAGACCCTCCAATGTGGATTCAGCATCACTGAGTGTTATTGTTGCACAACTGTGGCTGGCCAAACCTATTTTAAAAGTAGTATAACAAGGTATGGTTTATGCATATTCTTTAATTTTCCCTGATTCTTCCTTGATTTACTAAAACATCTTAACAATTTTAGGGCCAGTGGTAAGGGAGCCAGATCAGACATGGCTGACCATGTGCTTGGGTGGTTTGCAAGCATACCAAGCATGTGTGCATGTATTCCCTAAATCCCAATGGGATAGAAAAGAGATTGTACTGTGATCACACCCATTAGGGAATGCATTCTCCCACTCCCTCTCTCTGTCACTCTGTCTCACTCAGGTGAGCAAACGTGCCCTCTGGCAAACTAAAAAAAAAAAAAGAAGAAGGAAAAGCCTCACAATTCTAAAGCTATTATTGTTTTGAAGTTGAAACTTTATATATCCTAGAATTGTTTTAAAAGGCTTTCATTTCGATTTTGTAAAAGGCTCTCCCTTAATTTATATCTTTGTGCGTTTGGATGAAATGTTAATGATAATGGACAGCTGCGCTTCCCATCTGAAAGCAGCATCTGTGTAATGTTAGTACTGTCAAAGTAAAAAACAAAACTACATATCATTAAGCTGGCTGGAATTACAATGGAGAAGTAACTGAAGGATATTATTTAAAACTGAGATGTTTTGTTGTGGTGGTAATGATTTGGAAAATGTCCCTGCAGAAGTTTAACTATATGGAGCAAAATTTAGACAAAACTTTTAAGAAATGCCTCTGTGTATCGTATAAGAATATGTTAAAAAAAATAACTGAGTATACATTTTGTAAACACTAATTTTCACACTCCTCACCAGAAATTTTCCTTGAGTTGTTGTAAGATCGCTTCAGCTATTCCTAGAGGAATAACTCCCACTGTAACCTAAGAATCAGAGAAGTAATTAAACTGAAAAAAAGGGGAGAAAACTTGCAGCCTCAGGGCTAGACCAGGAATGAAGAATGAGTTTGTTCAAAGTTCTATTTTATCCCTGTCCAGTATGTTGTGTTATCTCCGTCCAATGGATCATGGCTTGCCACTAAATGTAAGAAATTAAATAATGCACACAAAGACAGGTATAATGTTAAATAAATATGTATCAAGATAAAATAGAAGACTGGTACTTTAAAAATTTAATTAATGTTGAAAATAAGAAAGGTCTCTCTAGAATAAGGTATTGCTAAATGAAAGTAAGTATCTTGATTCAATTGGGAATTCTTCTGTTTATCTGAATATGAAAGTCTCTACTCAAGTGTTTTTGTTTTGTTTTGTTTTGTTTGTTTGTTTTGCCTACAATGTTTAAATTAAGGAAGTCTAAAAGCTGTAAAGAACCAACAGTCAGCCTTCCCACAGCTTAACACAATTAGCTTTTCACTCATGGGACAGTCCACTGGGGTGTTAAAGGGCTGTCTTGCTCATCACCTGGTAATTCAGAGAGCCAACTTTTTTCTCTGCTGTGGTTTTTCCATCTTCTGGGACATTACAGTTCTTTGGTACCAGCTGGTCAGTAGAAAAAGAGGATAAGGAAGGCAAACTCACTTTCTTAACAATGTAAGCCTAGAAATACAACATACAACTTCATATTCACAGTCCATTGGTCGGTATTAGTTGTATGGCAACCATACATTTCTACAAGGGGAGTTGAGATTTACAGACTGGCTGAGTAGCCACTTTGCAGTCTCTGATTCATACTGTGGAAGGAGATTGGACTTTTAATGGACAGCTAACTGACCCTAAACAGAATTATCTGGAATTATTTGTTTTGATTTTACATTCTAAAATCAAGGTCAGGGCGGAAGGTCAGAGTCGCATGAGAATGAAGTCCTTGTCTCTGGAAGCTTCACTTTGAGAACACATCGAAAGCTCAAATCTTGGCTGAGATCAGGCAAAGGTAGCAATAAGTACTGAAGTTATTTATGAATATGCTTAAGCTCACACACCTAAGTTACCTATCTAAGTATTGTTAAGCACAGATTCCACACTGACAGGATGAATTAATTTTACTTTAGCTATATATAACATGACATGTTAAGTGAATCAGAGAAGACTATGGAAAGTTCTGACAGAATTCTATAACTAACAATCCTGCTTCTTTCTATTTCTTCAAAGTGATACATATCACTTTAATCTATATGTAAATAAACAATTCATGGCCATGCCTACAAAATTATGAAGACACTTTCGTTCCACATTGTGTAATTGATCATACACAGTCAACAGAGCATTCAAGCTCATTTCATTCTTTCTATTTCTTCAAAGTGATACATATCACTTTAATCTATATGTAAATAAACAATTCATGGCCATGCCTACAAAATTATGAAGGCACTTTGGTTCCACATTGTGTAATTGATCATACACAGTCAGAGCATTCAGACTCATTTCATATGGCATGTTTTGAGAAAGTTCAAATCAAGCTCATTTCATATGGCATGTTTTCTGAGTGCTCAAATTGCATTTATACTCTTCAATATTTAGACTTAAAACCTATAGAATAGGGACCAGCAGATGGTGTAATGGTTATGTTGCTATACTCCCACATGACCAACCACAGTTTTAGTCTTAGATCTGATGTCCTAAAACTCATACCAGGTCTGCATGTGTGTGAGCCCTAAATTATGAGAGAAGAATGGAGGAAAACGGATTGTGGCATAGCCACTCTCCTGGGCAGGGGGGTGATTTCTTGCTTTCTGTCTTTCTGTCTTCCTACCGAGTGTACACGCCCTATAGCAAAAATTTCTCTAAAAACAAACAAACAAACAAAACACCCATAAAATATTAGATCAGAAACATTAAGACTTGGTACTCCATCCTAACTGCCTTTACAAAGGAACAAAACTAAGGTCCAGAAGAAGTTCATACTTGCTGGACATTAAACAGCTAAGAATGCACCCTGACACTGAGCTATAGAGCATCACTGCTCCTTGTTTGGGATTGCTCTCTAATTATATTTTTGTCTTTATCAATAAAAATAAATGAATGTTGATTTTGTTTTATGAATTAAATATCAGCAGAAAGAATAAATCTAGTCACTGGCATGGATTTTTTTCCATTATATGCACATCCTTTTGAAATGTAATCTATAAATGAATACCAAGATGAAAAATTAAAATCAAGATGAAATTGACATTTTTTCAGCCAGATGTTGACAAGGTTTTGAACTATGAGAGAAAAAATAATTACAGCTATTTTTGCAGCATGAGACAGCTGCAAGTAAATGTCATTTATTCCTGAAATATTTTGTATACTTTCAGAAAAATCTAAGCTATATTTAAATAAAGGTAGAAATGATCTTATTCCCCAAAATTAAAATAACAAATCTATACTGGAGACTCTTTGAGTGACTGCTTTCTTTACTATGTCAAGAAATCACATAATACATAGCAGTGGAAATTTATATTCATCTAGTTTATTCATTCATATATTCATTAAATATTCATTTTAACACATAAATATATGGATGAGCACAAAATGACATATGTCTCATTGTGGCTATATTTTTAAAATTTTAATTTTGTGAGTTTCCAATTAACCCTGGAAAGGCCTAGCAAGTTGTAAATTAACGTGAGTCTCTCACAAGAAGCTTTTGAAATCAGTAGCTTTCTATTTATGCTTCAGAAGAGAATAGATGTATAAGAAATGTATAATTTCTCCTGATTAATGATTAATTACATACAGATCCAACCAACATGAGTTTTATTTATTTATTTTTAAAATTCAGGCACAAATGAAAAAGTGGGGATGAAGTTATACAATACCAATCTCTACTAAATCATGAAGAGAAAAGCTTTGTTCATCTTCGCTCTGATCTGAATGCGAAGGAAATTCTACCTGGATCTGTCACAGTAGTGGGATGCAGGTGGCATAGTAGTTAAGGCACTAGACACTCCCGCACGGTCAATCATGGTTTGAGTACCAGACCTGATGGCTTGCTTTCTTACTTTTCCTCTTTCTCTTTCTCTCTCTGGTCAAGTTAAAATAAATACATGAATAAATAAAATTAAAATAATTCTAAAAATTAAAAAAATACTTTCATAGCTACACTTAATATTTTTAATTCTGACAAACGTAAGGAAAGGAAGTTAACATGTGGAACTACATTATAATAATAATATTATAATTTTATTACAGAAACCATAATTCACTGAAAACTAGCAAGAGACATTCTACACTTCTCTAGAAAAATAAATGGAGGAAAAAGTATTGCTATTATTACAGCATAAAACAATGTAAATATAGAGAAAGCTTAAATGCTTACTATGAAAAGTAAAAGCTTACTTTATAAGATTCCTATGTATTTACATTATTTTGATAGTTTTAGATTAGAAGAGATCACTTTGATATTTCAAGTGATGAGAAGATTCCTATGTATTTACATTATTTTGATAGTTATAGATTAGAAGAGATAACTTTGATTTTTCAAGTGATGAGACATACATGGTGTACATGGACATACAGTAGTAATCTTTGATCTGATCACTTTGTTATAAACCAAAGCACTTCTAAATCTGAATTCATGAGAAACATGGAAATGAACATCTGATTTAAAATATATGTATTTATTCATAAATGCTAGAGGGCACATATGCTCACCTATAGAAGGTGAAAGAGAGAGAGAAAGCACTCCCCATTGGGATGTAGTCACATCACCATACTTTTTTTCTTTTCTTTCTTTTTTTTCCCCATTTCTCCTTTCATCAGGATTCTCAGTATGCATTTACATATACTTGAAATGTTTTTCATGCAACCAGGGCCCAGCCTTGAACTGTGGTCAGCCATGTGGGATTTTGCTCCCAATGTACAAGCACTTCATCATTCTGCTAGGGGCTGGGTCTTCAACATCCCATTAAAAAAAAAAATTCTGCTAGAGGGCATGTGCAGTCACTAGAGAGATGGAGAGAAGGAGAAGGAGGGAGCAAAAGCATCCTCCAATAGGATGTCATCATGTCACAATTCCTTTTCCTCCACCTGTCCATCCTGTGGCGAATTTGGGGACATGAATGCACACAAGCCCGGCATGCCTTTCAAGTTACCAGGGCTGTAACCTGAACTGCACAGTCAGCCATGTGGGATCCAGCTCCCTTAACCACTAAGCCATGGGGCCAGACAGAACATCTCATTTTTAATGTAAAATTATTTCCTTCTAATTGTGCTCTTTGATGATGTGTTCTATTCAGTAATTATGGTGCCTTTTTCCTTTGTGTGCTCTTTTCTAGACAGACTTGCCATTCTGCAGTAGAAACCAATTTATTTCCATTAAACTTCAAATTCCTACACTGCAAATAAAATTGTTTTCTTAGGACATATTTTAGTGGAAGCACACTTAAAGATTAAGAAATGTCTGTGATGTAATAATAAAAGTATGTAAAGACAGTCTCACATTTATTTATACAATGGAAGTACTTAAACATCACAAAATATGTGTAAACTACATAATCCTGTAGATCTACTGATCAGGTTTCCTATTAAATAAGTTCTGTTAGTCTTGCCTAAGTGGGAATCACTGCAGCTGATATAATTCTAATTAATAATTAATTTGAAACTACTTATACAGAACTATTTTGGCAAAAATGCATGTTTTCAGGGTACTTGCATTTTTCCTATCTAATATTAAGGAATTATTGGGTGAGTAGAAAAGGAATTAATCACTGTCACAATGAGAAAACATCATGACTGAAAAACAAAAAGTTCTATTCTCTGAAGTGGCTACATTCTAAATCAACCACTTTATTTTAAAATGGATCCATTTTATTTTGCTCAGTTGCTTTTTGAATCAGATCTAAGTCTATCATAGCCTTTCCTTCCTATTAGGATAGTGCTGGACTAGAAACACATTTTGTTGTTTAGTAAAATAAATACTGGAAGCCTGAGACGGGGCCAGAGGCCAAACTCGGGATCTGACAAGAGGGCCAGGTCACCTCGTAGTATCATCAGGGAAATCAAGCTTTTGCTGGCAGAACCAGTCCCTACAATTAAAGCAGAACCAGACAAGAACAATGACCATGATTTCATGTGGCTATTGCTGCCCCCCCCCCAGGACTCTTCCTTTGAGGGAGGGACTTTTAAACTTGAGCTATTCCTTCCAGAAGAATACCTAGTGGCAGCCCCTAAAGTATGTTTCATGACCAAAATTTATTTTTCTAATGTAGACAAATCAGGGAGAGTATGTTCAGATACTGTGAGAGATAAGTGATCCCCAGCACTGCAGATCCACACAATTCTGCGAATAACCAAGGTTTGTTAAGTGCTCCCAATCCAGATGATCTATTAGCAAATGAAGTAGCAGAGCAGCGGTAGACTAAGGAAGCCCAACCCATAGAAACAGCTAGAGCGCTAACTAGGCTGTATGCCATGAATACCATTTAAAATGACCTGATCATCAAGTGTGCTTCCCTTCTGTTCTGCCAAGACTTCTTCCTTTTTTGTTTGCATTTAATGGACACAGTCTTAGAAACATTACAGAAAAAGGCCACATATGTTCAGTCCTTTGGTGATTAAATGCACATGAGCAAATCTGTCTTTTCCAGATTCACTGTTCTAAAGCATGAGCAGAGGCTAGAAGTAGCATCTGGATTCTTGTGAAATGTTTAAAAGCAATAGTCCCCTCACCCACAACCCTCCCGCCTATAAAAAACAGTGGCCCCTTTCTGCTTTCATTCATTTCACCCACCATGGTTTAAGTATAAAGCACTGCGAATGAAGATAGTTGTCAGGGTTACCTGCAGGGGTATAGGTGTTTTTCATTTTATTTTTTTGAGGGGGTAGGTGGTTTTATTTCAATTGTATGGACTCCTTTCTCCCTTATGGTCATTTAATTGCCTTGGTTAAAAGAAGCCAGCCAAATAGTTCTTTAGAACATGCTCTCCAGCCAAGTCTAACTTCATTCATCTAGACGCTGTGGATGGAGAAGTTTGATTTTGTTTGAACCAAATGGAAACATTAAACAAACATCACCGCCCTTACCAATAACATTGTGACTTTGCTGTCAAGTGTAGACCCATTTGAAGAAGCTTGTGACCATTTTGTATGGCTTGTCTGGAGAGGTCTGTAAATCTTATGCTTTAGTAAAATATTCTTTGTTATTCTAAAACAAAACAAAACAAACCACAAAAAAACTAACATTGTATGGAAGTCCGGCATACATAGCCTTTGTATTAGTTTGCTTAGGTTACCACAACAAAGTGCCACAGGTTGAGTGGCTTAAACAACAAAGTTAATCCTCCCCACCTACTCCCTATTTTGGAAACTAGAAGATATGGACCAGATGCTGGCAGAGTCAAGTTTCTGCAGAAAGCTCTTTTTCTGGCTCTCCTCTCTCTCTGCATCAGTATGCAGCCTCTCCCCTGCACACAGGGTAGGGGGCTCAAGTGCCATCCTCTTATATGAAGGCATCAATCTTACAACATTTCATACACACTTGTATGACCCCATTTACCCTGAATACCTTTCTAACGGTTCTACCTCTAAATACAGTCATATTGGAGGTTAAGCTTTCAAAAATCTCTATTCCGGGGGAGCCTAGTTCAGTCCATAACAGCCTTTGAGATCACAGAATTCAGCCTATTTTCCTGGAATGATTCCACAGTAAATTGGTTAAAAGAGCTCTGAGACCAAAAAATACTGCAGGCAGTTCCACAGAGGATTTAACTGAAGTTTAATATTAAGAGTAACTTATGAACAAAAGAGGCAGAAATCCATCCTCACACATTTAAATCAGTAGATCCTACCCCTCCCCACAGTAACCTGAAACTTTCAAAGGTTTAAGAGAAAAGCTGAATAATAGGGGGAAACGTCAGAGACAGTCAGTCACTTGGGGAGATGTGAATGTTCTGTGCTCAAGGTCAGGGGGAGAAGGCATATTGTTGCACATGTGACTGTCCCAGGGTAAAAAGTTGTTAATGTTTTCCTTCTCAAAGTGGAGGGCTATGTCAGGGAGGCACAGACCAATGGCATAAGCCATTATCTTACTTAAAAAACTGGCATTACCAACTCAGGTAAAAATTCACAGAGTTTAAGTTAAGCAGATATGGCTCCTGACTGCTAATAAAAAAGTACTAGTCTAAGGTGGGGAAGAAGCGAAAACAAAGATGGCATTAGTTGTCACGACATGGAGTTAGTCTAATACATTCACACACTTGGTCTTCATCTCTTCCTCAAGTCAATGTGCCTTCTTGTCACTTTATGTCTTGCATAAAGTAATACAAAGTATACTGTATATATTAGGTAATATAAAGTATACCATATATATTACTTTATATACCAATATAAAGTAACCACTAGATATTAGGGTGTCGGAAAAGTCACGATATACTTTTTGTTTTTCCATGCAAAAATGTGTTATGACTTTCCTGACAACCCAATATTTTGTAATTTCATGGCTAATTATCTTTCCTTGTTGCAACTGTATAGAAGCAGTTTGAAACTCTGCTCTTCCAAATCTGCTTCTCTTTACCTGTATCTTATTCCTGTGTTCTTAATTAATTTTCTATTATTTCACTCCTCTGTACTCAGCACTTTTTACTTTATGTGTTATGTTTACTATATACTTTTTCTGTGACTCTCAATATCTTTTCTTCTCTGCTGTATATGAAAATCTCCTCTTTCACATTCGAATAATCCACTTTATTAGTGTATACCTCAGACTTTGATCCAATTGCCCATGGTCAGACGGAGGCAGGGCAGGGGCTAAGCATGACCACTTCTTAGGAAATATTCTTGATAAAACCCCACAGAATGTTGTGCTCTTCAGTACACTTTAGCTATCATAAGAAACAAGCCCTAAAGATGTTTTTAACCTAAGTTATCTCCCTTTAGCCATTTTGTCACAGCCAGGTCTATCTATTTCCCATATCCCATTACATATTTTGTCATTCTAAGCAGGAACACAGGAGAGTATCTTAAAGATTATAAACTTTTTATTTTATAGTCCAGAACACAAAAACTCAGAGTAATAAAGGTCTGTCCAGTACTACACTATGAGATAATATGTAAAGCTGAGGTTAGATAGCAAGTTTTCTTACTCCTGTTCAACATCCTGTTTGATCATTTATTCCTGTGTATTTATTTTTGGAGAGCTTTTTGCTATAGGGCACATGTGCTCACCAGACAGACAGAGAGAGACAGAGAGACCGAAAGTGAGAAATCATCCCCCAGGGGGGATGGCCAAGCGGCAATCCCTTCTCCTCCATTCTCCTCTCGGGATCTTGGGCAGGCATGCACATGTGCCTGGCGTGAATTTTAAGCCACCGGGTCTGGGACGTGAACCACAGTCTACTACATGGGAGTTCAGCGACATAGCCATTACACTAACTGCTGGTCCCTTACCTGTGTATTTTTGAAGTTCTAGATTTAAGGGCCTAATCTTATTCTTACAAATCTTCAACTAACACGTTTTGCAGAAATCAATTATCCTTGGGCTCAAACTTAAATTATGAAAAATCTTTCTAAAACAATAACAATAACAAAATAACCATTTAAAAATTATTCATGATCAAGTACATGAACACACATGAGAGAGAAACAGAGAGCACCCACCATAGGGTTCGGTAACACTGTAGGTCCTAGGCACATACATACACACCTGGTGTGTTTTCAAGTTGATCAGGACAGGTTCTCAAAACTGCAGTCACCATATGAATTCCAGCTCTTCACCACAGCACCCTGCCAATTGTGGCATACAGAATGGGCCAATAAAATACCTTTTTTAAGAGGAAAATGTTTAGTTACTTACTTCCCTTCTGTAATCATACTCTGTGATGAAGTCAAAGTAACATATATTGGAAAAAAAATCACACTGTGCCCCATAAATATTTCCTGAAGAAAAGGGAAAAAAATATTTTAAGTTTTATTTATTTCTTCTGAGAGAGGGAGAGACAGACAGACAGACATAGACAAAGCACCCCAACTGGGTCTCACACTTGATCCATCCCCAGCTATAACCTGCCCCAGATCATGGGCAGAAGTGTGCCAGGCATACTCAGGGTGATCTCTTGATGAGAATGTTGGACCTTCCCATGTGGGCCAGGCCCCATAGCATCTTATTTCACCAGCATGCCACCATCTATCCCCCCATATATATTTTTAAAGAATGATTTATTGGGACCAACAGTTAGCGTAATGGCTATGTTGCTGGACTCCCATGTAGTTGACTGTGGTTCAAGTCCCAGACCCTGTGACTTAAACTCATGCCGGGCACATGTGCATGTGTGCCCAAGATCCCAAGAGGAGAATGGAGGAGAAGAGATTGCGGCGTGACCATCCCCCCTGGGGGGGGTGATTTCTCGCTTTCTGTCTCTCTGTCTCTCTCTGTCTTTCTGGTGAGTGCACATGCCCTATAGCAAAAACTTCTCCCTCTCCCCCCAAAAAAAAGAAAAAAAAAGAATTATTTATTCAACTGTATTTATTATTATTTTAAAAATTTACTATAGGGTATATATGTCACCAGAGAGAGATAGAAAGAGAGACAGAAAGTGAGAAAGCAAGATGCCAGGTCTAGGACTCGAGCCAAGTATTTGTCCAGCACCTTAACTACTCCACCATCTACTGGCCCAAGCCCCGCAAATTTTATAGTCAATAAAGAGTTTAAGTTATAAACCAGTTTTAAGTTTGTAAATAATATTAATCTGTCAAATGACCCAGTTTTCTTTATATTTAATCATGAATATTTTAAAAAATGGTCCATTGATGAAATTGATGTACATAGTAGTATCTTTGATTTGATTATGCATGCTTTGAGAAACCATACTGTACACCATAATGATGTACAAAAATTAAACCATATTGTACACCATGAAGATGTACAAAAGTTAAATGTAGATAAAAATTTATAAAATAAGGGGACAGTAGGTGGCATGGTGGTTAAGGGCCCTGATCTCCCATGTAGCTAACCACAGTTTGAGTCCCAAATCTGGCAGTTTGAAAATCATGCCAGGCACATATGTGTGCATGCCCAAAATCCCAGGAGAAGAATGTGTGAGAAGGGATTGCCATGTGGCCATCCCCCTGGGGGGGTGAGGGGTGATTTCTCACTTTCCTTATCTCTGTCTCTCTCCAAAGCTCACATGCCCAGGGCAATATAAATTAATAAAAGATTTAAATAAATTATAAAATAAAATAATTCGGTAGCGTTTATGATGTGGATAGAATTTGAACATCCAAAATATGTATGAAAGTGACTTACTAACATCAATTTTGAAAGTAATCTCTTTAAATTCACTTAAAATTATTATTGTATATATAATTTGCATATTTTCTTTTTTTTTTTTTGCGGGAGGGGGGAGAGATTTTTGCTATAGGGCGCGTGTACTCGCCAGAAAGACCGAGAGAGACAGAGAGATAGAAAGCAAGAAATCACCCCCCAGAGGGGATGGCCACGCCGCAATCCCTTCTCCTCCATTCTCCTCTCGGAATCTTGGGCACACACGCACATGCACCCGGTGTGAGTTTAAACCACCAGGTCCGGGACTCGAACCACGGTTGACTACATGGGAGTTCAGTGACATAGTCATTATGCTAACTGCTGGTCCCTAATTTGGATATTTTCTAACAGTTCAATTATTTCTATTTGATTTGTATGTACTTTGACATCTTGGTCTCAAAAATCAGTTCAAATATAGTAAGAACACTTCCAATGCAGAAGAATAAGTTTAACCATACACTGCTTTGGATCTAGAATGTTGGTAATTTGTAAGAACTGTTCAACCAATATGGTTAAAACTGTTAAGGAGACTGGATCTCAGGAAACAGTTATCAGGCCTGTTGAGGAAAAGAGGGAACAATCATTTACAAAATACATGTAAGTGTAAGTAGCGACATAGTTGCAAGAGACTAAAGTCAATAAATTGAAACAGAACTCAATGATAATTATGTTTAAAAATGCCTTGCAAGCACTTTAGGAAAGCAAAGTGCACTGGCATTTAAAATTTTCAATATGTAATTCATTCTTTACTGAGATGGTACTTTCAAATTTATGGGTCTGCTGCAAGCTTTCTACTGATTCAGTATTTTCCCTAACAGCTGGATTTTCATTTAATAATGTAGCTACATATGAATTTGTTCTCTTTTGACTTTCTTGATTTATTGAGGAAATGCAATTATTAAAATGACACTGAGTCATAGCTTTTTGTTATTAAAGTGATATCTCATTTATTGAGGGGGGTTGTCCTTGCCTAAATGCTAATGCCCCTAATTGAATGCTACTTTTAAGAAGTTTGTTTTCTGTTTTTTTTTTCCCCCCAGAGAAGAAACATTAAATATCTATATAAGAACTTTCTCATTAATAAATTCATGGTACAGTGTTGTCAGGTAGATTCTCTAATAAAAGTATTTGTATCTGTAGTTGTGTCAAGTTTTCCTTTCAGATAATTACTTTTAAGTATATTTAAGTGTGTATGTATGTATGTATGTATGCATGTATATGTGTGTGTGCATGTGTGTGAGTGTGTATAACCTATTTATAACTAAAAGACATATATATGCATACAAAAGTCTCCTATTCTCACAAAGGGACTGGGAATTGGCTCCATGACTTAGCAAGTATGTGGTTTGTGGAGATGTTTCCGTAGGGTTCACAGCTCAATTTTATCAATTGCTACACAATAGCGTCAGGATTATTTTATACTAGAGATGGTTGCTGATAGTGGCAATTTCACCTTTGTTTCAATTGTGATCATTTGCTTTATAAATAACATACTGCAAGATCATTCTCTATTTTACCAACAATGCCAAATGAGTGAGAAGAAACCATGCGATGGGTGATTCAGAGAGACTACAGTGTACTGCAAAAGCATTTACAAAGGTGCATGCACATTCAACACAATGAGAAATGATCAATGTGTGAAGCTTCAGAGTCAGAGGGCAGTACTGGATGAGGTTGGTCAGAAAGTCTGAACAAATATCTTGGGAAAAGTTGCAAGTCATGTAAATAATCATGTCTTAATCATAAGAGCAAAAGGGTTGGATGGTAAGGACACATTTGGGTTTTGTAAAAGACTTGACAGGTTTAGTGTGTAAAAGAGTCTGAAGAAGGCAGACTCATATGTGGAGACCAGTTGGATGGCTGTTAATCAGTGTTATCTAATATTTATTGAAAGTGAAGTCACCAGTTGATTACATTTAAATATCAATTAAATAATTTATGCCTCAGAAAAGAGATTGTTCCGTATTGATTCCTATACTGAGATGTACATATTAAAGATATTTAAAATGGTTTTATTGAGTATGGGATCTACTTCAAAGAATATGACTGGTATGAAAATATTTTGATAAATTAACTATTTTTTTTTCTCTGAGCAAATATACACAATGTTGGTAAATACGTGAGGTTATCCAAACTCCGAAGGAGAGGATTTTTGGAATCAAAACTAACCGTTGGGTTTCAAAACTTAAATAAAAATTGAAGATTAAAAAATTGGTAAAATTGTATAAGGATGGAGATTGTTAAAAGAATGGATGGAAAGAACTTGGGGAAGGGGTTATGTTGACAAATAATCAAAGTACTTGTCAGAGCAAAGTTAAACGTAAGCAGAATCAATAGGGAAACTCTCTCAGTAGTAGCATCTGCAACCAGCACTAGGGTTGACAAATAATCAAAGTACTTGTCAGAGCAAAGTTAAACGTAAGCAGAATCAATAGGGAAACTCTCTCTCAGCAGTAGCATCTGCACCTAGCACTAGGCAATCGCATTGGAGCTGTAAGTGTCCAAACTGCCCCTGGGTTATAGATAGTGTCAAACATTGCCAGTGCCAGGAAACTATGTTAATTTCCCTCCCTGTGAGCATCCCATGAGAAAACTTTATCATAATTAGGTAGTACACTAATCCTTAATGTCAGGAAGAATGACTCTCTGTAACTCTATAGTTGTATTCATCTCCACATTCCCAACATGGAAGTAAAAGTGAAATCGCTCTCAATGGTCTCAGACACTTTTCAGATCTCATGAAAACTGTGGGTGAGTGAGCATCTAGGGAGTTTGTGGTGTAACACAACTCTATTGTTGTGTTAGCAATGGATCAAAATGAGCCTGTTTGTCTCCCCATACCAGTACATAAGTATATTTATATATAAATTAACATATGACACATCTAAAGACCAAAAAAAGGAAATTTCTCAAGAAACTTAAAATATAAGCAAAAGGGAGAAAACTAACTCAGTAACTAGTAATAAAACAATAACCTTATAAATATAAGTAAATAATGTGATAAATAAAAGGAATAAAAAGTATAAAATCTAATTTGGGTTGAGTCAACAGAGGTTTTGGATTAAGGTTGAACTAAAATATTCATTTTTCAAGGTTCTTTCTCAGCCTCACTCTTCTGATATTCAGGAAAACATTTACCATGGTGATTTTTCAAACTTAAAGATTTTGCTTATTTGTTCTCAACATGGATAGCCTATTACCTCTCTGGTATAGTCTTTGAGACAGTGCAAGAAATGCTATTCTTTTTATTTTATTTATTAGATTTTTGTCATAGAGTGCGTGCACATGCCTGAGAGAGAGAGAGAGAGACAGAGAGAGAAGGGAAAAATGAGAAATCACCCCCTGGGGAGATGGCCATGCTACAATCCCTTCTTCTCCATTTTCCTTTTGGGATTTTTGGCACATACGTACACACACAAGCCCAGTGTGTTTTCGGAGTCACTGGATCTAGGAATGGAACTGTCAGTGTCAGCCATGTGGAATCCCTCACCTTAACCATCACACCATCTGCTGGTCCATGTTACTCTATTTTTATTTTATATGATTTTAAATTCTGAATAAATTATGTATATACTCTGAAATTATTTTCATATTTATTACAATGCTTCTCTGAAACTGACATTCTAACAAATGCTTTAAAAGATGAACATTCTGAACACTTTTTAATATTTGTTACATTCAAAGAGTTTTACTCCAGTAAGAAATTTTATATATAAAAAATTAAATGAGCTACAGAAGATATTTCTAAGCATCTTCTAGTTTTTAAAATGCTGCTCAAGGGCCGGCAGGTAGCACTGTGGTTAAGGTCACTAGACTTCCACATTGCTGACCGTGGTTCAAGTCCTGGACCTGGTAGCTTGCTTTCTCACTTTCCCTCTCTTTCTCTTTCATGCTTGCTTGCTTTCTCTCACTGTCCCTCTCTGGTCAAATTAAAATTTAAAATAAGGTTAAATAAAACAATTATTATTATTATTTTTTGAGAGGATTTTGCTATAGAGTGCATGCACTCACCAGAAAGACAGAGCAAGACTGAAAGTGAGGAATCACCCCCCAGTGGGTATGGCCATGCCATAATCCCTTCTCCTCCATTCTCCTCTCGGGATCTTGAGCACGCATGCACATGCACCCAGCATGAGTTTAAGCCACTGGGACCAGGACTCGAACCGCGGTCAGCTACATAGGAGTCCAGCGACATAGCCATTATGCTAACTGCTGGTCCCAATAAAATAATTCTTAAAAAAAATGTTGCTTAATATCTTATAGGCACATCAGATATTTAACCCAAGATACACAAACTGGACATAAAATTATATATAAAATCCTATAATTGATTCACTTTTTAATAGTTTAAGTTACCTCATTATATGTACCTTTGACTAGCCTTTTCTAACACAAAATATTACATGTGAATTATTGTTTTCTGTTTTCTATTTTTTTAATTGATAAGGGAGTTCATGTGCTCACCAGAGAGAAAGAGAGAGAGAAAGAGAGCACTCACAGGGTTTGGTTATCCTGCAATCCTTTTTTTCCTTTTTACTTTGCTGCCAGGATTTTGGGCACGCATACACACACACACACACACACTTGTTCTTTCTTTTAAAAAATTATTATTTATTTTATTTTATTCATTATTTTATTTTAGAATTATTTTATTTAACTTTATTTATTTATTTACTTACTTACTTGATTTAATTTGACCAGACAGGGACAGAGTGAGAGTGAGAGTGAGAGTGAGAGTGAGAG